>NC_047103.1:67247093-67547093 GCF_902500255.1 Thalassophryne amazonica
TGTGTGTGTGTGTGTGTGTGTGTGTGTGTGTGTGTGTGTGTGTGTGTGTGTGTGTGTGTGTGTGTGTGTGTGTGGGTAAATCTACAGTTTTAAGCCTATCAGCACTAAATTTGGGGTGCTGATGGTTGGGGCTACTGGGCTGCCTATGGGCATATTTCAAATACGTATGTACCAGGTTCCTGTCCAGAGTGTACCTCGGCTGCAGCTCGCTTACATCTCAGAGTTCACCACAGGCATATAGACATATAGCACGTCGCCGGCAAGATGAACGTCATCGCAGACTGCCTCTCCCAAGCTGTCGCAGCCACCATCCACCTCGGCCTGAACTACCCCCTCATGGCGGCTGATTAAACTGCTGACCCAGAGGTGCAGTCACTCAGGACTGTGGCCACTGGATTACAGCTGACAGACACCACCTTTGGTGAAGGCGGCACAAGGCTGCTCTGCGACATCTCCACAGGACAGCCACGGCCTGTTGTCCCCACCACATGGAAGCGGTGCATCTTTGATGCTGTGCACGGCCTTTCAAACCCAGGGAGGAAACCCTCACTAAGACTGGTGGCAGCCAAGTTCATCTAGCATTGGCTCAAGAAGGACATTAGAGCCTGAGCTGACTTTTGTGCTGAGTGTCAGTACTCCAAGATCCACTGTCACGTCAAAGCTCCCCTGGCTCTCCTCCCAGTTCCGAAGCGGAGGTTCAATCATGTTAATGTGGACCTTGTGGGCCCCCTACCACTCTCTTTGGGCTTCACGCACCTCTTCACCATGGTGGACAGGACCACCCGGCTGTATATACATTAAACCAATCTCAAGGTAGTTCGTGATGGCATTATGAAAAATAAATTAATATGTGTTTTTTGTGACGGGGTCATGAAATAAAGGCTGACACGGGGGGGGGGTCTGGGGGAGTTATGGTTAAAGTTTTGGGGAAGGGAGAGACTTGTGTTTTGGTTAGAGTTAGGAGAAGGGTTGGGGTTAGAAGTAGTAAAATTAAAAAACACGTCACGAAATTGTCACTCATTTTGTGACGTGGGGATGAAAAAAAGCATGAGACTGGGCTGATATGTACATATATATATATATATATATATATATGTATGTGTGTGTGTGTGTGTGTGTGTGTGTGTATAGATTAAACATGACAGGGCCAAAACGGACATGGCAGCAAGTCAAGTTCAAATACAAGAACATCCTGCAGAATGGTAAGTGCCCTAACTGATACTTGACAATGCACAAGTGTACACTGTACCCCGAAGGTGCCTGCTCACACATTATCTGTACTGTTGTAGCAGTCAAAAAGAAAACCCACAAACAAGCAAGGCACGGATCGTGGGTCACCAAAAACTGACCTCACCCCAGCAGAGGACATAGCCTTGGCACAAATCATAGGCAGGCCTGTGTTGAAGGTGATCCCTGCAGGGACGGACACAAACATATTTCCCTCCCAAGATGCCACCTGCTTCATACAAGGTACATTCTTCCATCTCTACATGGGACATGACCACATTCATATCAAATCCATTTGGACTGTCTGACTTTAGTTTGCCTTGCAGTTTCTTGCAGCACCATCACACTGTTGATGCCACCAACACAAACACCAGAAGGTGCTGATCCAGTGACTATGTCAAAGAGCCAGTTGTCTTTTATTTTTAACAAGCATTGTTTAAACTATGTCTAAGAGACGCAACGGAGCCGGGCCGCAACTGTGACTATGGAGAGCACCGAGACACAGCGAACGCTGGATACAACACCCAACAACAGCTAAGTGAAGGAAAGAAATCAAGCCACTGAGACAATCTCCCTCCTCTACAGTGCAGCTGGGCGTCAGAGGAGCACCAGAGAGGCAGCCATGGAGACGAGCTGGTACGGAGGCCCAGAGGGTGGGGCCCACAACTACTTTTGCTCCTGCTTCTGCAAAACTTAGTATTTTTATTACACTGGACCTTGGTTTAGTTTAGCAAAAGCTTGTTTTTATTTTCCTAAATTTTCTGTAAATAGACATTTTAACTGATCATGTGGCCTTTTGGCTTTTTAACAGTGGAAGAAAGATTTCTATGCTGGTGAAACTTGAACCTCTTATCAGTGAGTGAGATCACAATTTTTTGGTGTTGTCGGCAGGATGCCAGCTCCACTGTTTAAAAAAAAAAAGCAGACTAGTACTCGCTCTCCTACTGTTGCAGTTTATTGTGCCATGGTTCATGGGGGCTGCTTGGATACCAAGATTTTGGTAAAAAACTAAATTTACAGAATGGAGGGATCAGGTGGGAGCCATCCTGAGGCCACAGGGACTGAATCAGCAACAGCAGGCTGACTTTATTCTTGGCGCCTTAGAGGGAGAGGCTAAACATGAACTTCACCTTATTAGCCCTAGAGACAAAAACACTGGATTGAAGCTTCTGGATGTGTTAGAAAGACTTTATGTCAAACCTACTTCTAAAGCTCAGCTGCGGACTAGTTTTTTCAATTGTACACAGCAATCTAGTAAAAATGTGAATGCTTTCATATTCAGATTGAGAGAGTCTTTCGGTAGATGGCAAGAACGAGATGATGAAGGAACAGAAGAAAGTGATGAACAGCTGCGTGACCAGCTGATGGTCCATCTCCAACCAGGAGCAGTAAAGCAAGAACTAAGCAGACAGATGAGGCTTGGACCCACATATGACCTTTAAAGAAGCGTGTGCTTCTTTACGTGTGTAAAGAAGCTCGGGCCCTTGTACAGGAGCTTCAGGAGGGAGAACATGCCACTCTGTCCCATAGACTTGCTGTTCCAGCCCCAAGGAATGCATCAATGAACAGTGAACAATTAAAAAGACCTATACAAGTTGAGCTACAGCAGGAATTGTTGGGGGAAATGAGGAAGGAGATAGTGGAGCAGATGAAGGCTCTCTCTGCCAACCTAATAGGAGAGGTGAAAGCCACATTTATCATCTAAAGAAACTCCACTACTTCCTACAACTTTCTCTTCCAGCAGTCGCACAGCCACATCATGGGCCCCTGAAAGGAGATGAAGTGCACGCCCAGTAACACCCACCTACCAGTGGGATGCACAAGGCAGGCCGGTTTGCCTGCGTTGTGGCACAGCTGGACATGTTCAATGCCATTGCCCCCAGGGTCCATCCAGACCTGAGGATGTTTAATCTCCCCTGCAGCTGAGAGCCAAGCAGTGGGGGAGGTCCGCTTGGACAAGGAGCCCATGTCACAGCGGACGTCTGCCCTTGTGGGTGAGTCTTGTGATGTATTTATAAAGACGAATGGGTGTGAGATACCTTTTGTGCTTGACACTGGGTCACAGGTCACATTGCTGAGTGAAAGCCTGTATAGAAAGTACCTTCAAGGAACCTGTTTGGCAAGTGCTAATGGAATCCCATGGCTGGACCTGAGTGCTGCAAATAATCTTGAAATTCCCTATATTGGCTATGCCGTGGTGGACTGTGTGGTAGGAAGCATACAGGTTTCTGGTTAAGGTATCATTATTGTTAATGACTGCCTTGGCCCAGAGAAGGAAATTCTGGGAATGAATATCATTAAACCTGTTTGGCATGCTCTCACACAGGGTAACCACCCGGGGCTTTCCACCTTTAAAACAACAATGGCTCCAGCTGCAGGACATGTTTGATTTCATGCCTTTGCAGAGTGCCAGTCAATTGCCACAGTGTCTCCTCCTTCTCCCTACCAAGGGGTAGTCAAACTGCCATGACAACAGCCAGTTATC
Source organism: Thalassophryne amazonica (assembly GCF_902500255.1). Taxonomy (NCBI): domain Eukaryota; kingdom Metazoa; phylum Chordata; class Actinopteri; order Batrachoidiformes; family Batrachoididae; genus Thalassophryne; species Thalassophryne amazonica. Next base: position 67,250,806 of record NC_047103.1, read on the forward strand.
ATACTGCCTCAATCAGAAATGATTTTATGGCTACAGGTATCTAAAGTGCCCCAAAGAAATCATGTAATATTATGGTTGAACCCTTCCCTGACAGTGACAGAGAGTGGTGTGTGGGCCGCAGCTTGGCTGACCTGAAGGAAGGAAGAATACCTTGTAGAGACTGTAACCCCAACCCTTACCCAGAAGAGTTGGTTCTGAGCAGTGTGGCACCTGTCGTGGTAGAAGTGCTAGTAAGACGGATGGGGTGGAGGAGAGTATAACCATGAGGGAATCTCATCCTGTCTTGTCTTTACAGGGAGATGGACTTAACTGTGACCAGCAGGAGGTGATGAGGAGTCTGTTAAAGAGATGGACAAAGGTGTTTTCTAGCCATGACAAAGATTTTGGCCGGACTGGCGTTGTCAAGCACCAGATACCAACAGGTTCAGCTCCCCGAAGCCGTGAGAGATAGCGGCCTGTCCCCCCAAGTTTGTATACTGAACTACAGGCCTTACTGCGAAACATGTTGGACACTGGTGTGGTGAGAGTGAGGTCGAGCCCATGGGTAGCCCCCATCGTGCTGGTAAAGAAAAAGGATGGGAATTGGAGGTTCTGTGTGGACTATAGAAAGTTGAACGCTCTTACACACAAAGATGCCTACCCATTACCCTGCACTGAGGAGTCGTTAACCGGACTGAGGGCAGCCAAATGGTACTCCACCCTGGACCTGGCCAGTGGATATTGGCAGGTAGAAATACAGTGAGGAAAATAAGTATTTGAACACCCTGCAATTTTGCAAGTTCTTCTACTTAGAAATCATGGAGGGGTCTGAAATTTTCATCTTAGGTGCATGTCCACTGTGAGAGACATAATCTAAAAAAATAATAATAATCTGGAAATCACAATGTATGATTTTTTTTAATATTTGTATGTTACTGCTGCAAATAAATATTTGAACACTTGTGAAAATCAGTGTTAATATTTGATACAGTAGCCTTTGTTTGCAATTATCTATATTATCAGCATATCTCACCCATATTGGCCTCTCTTCATTGGCTTCCTGTTAATTCTAGAATAGAATTTAAAATTCTTCTTCTTACTTATAAGGTTTTGAATAATCAGGTCCCATCTTATCTTAGGGACCTCGTAGTACCATATCACCCCAATAGAGCGCTTCGCTCTCAGACTGCAGGCTTACTTGTAGTTCCTAGGGTTTGTAAGAGTAGAATGGGAGGCAGAGCCTTCAGCTTTCAGGCTCCTCTCCTGTGGAACCAGCTCCCAATTCAGATCAGGGAGACAGACACCCTCTCTACTTTTAAGATTAGGCTTAAAACTTTCCTTTTTGCTAAAGCTTATAGTTAGGGCTGGATCAGGTGACCCTGAACCATCCCTTAGTTATGCTGCTATAGACGTAGACTGCTGGGGGGTTCCCATGATGCACTGTTTCTTTCTCTTTTTGCTCTGTATGCACCACTCTGCATTTAATCATTAGTGATCGATCTCTGCTCCCCTCCACAGCATGTCTTTTTCCTGGTTCTCTCCCTCAGCCCCAACCAGTCCCAGCAGAAGACTGCCCCTCCCTGAGCCTGGTTCTGCTGGAGGTTTCTTCCTGTTAAAAGGGAGTTTTTCCTTCCCACTGTAGCCAAGTGCTTGCTCACAGGGGGTCGTTTTGACCGTTGGGGTTTTACATCATTATTGTATGGCCTTGCCTTACAATATAAAGCGCCTTGGGGCAACTGTTTGTTGTGATTTGGCGCTATATAAAAAAAAAATTGATTGATTGATTGATTGAATTACAGAGGTTAAATGTTTCCTGTAGTTTTTCACCAGGTTTGCACACACTGCAGCGGGGATTTTGGTCCACTCCTCCATACGGATCTTCCTCAAATCTTTCAGGTTTGGAGTTTCAGCTCCCTCCAAAGATTTTCTATTGAGTTCAGGTCTGGAGACTGGCCAGGCCACTCCAGGACCTTGAAATGCTTCTTGCAGAGCCCCTCCTTAGTTGCCCTGGCTGTGTGTTTGGGGTCATTGGTTGTTTGCCAAAATCTTGCAATACATGACCCCATCCATCCTCCCTTCAATACGGTGCAGTCGTCCTGTCCCCTTTGCAGAAGAGCACCCCCAGAGTATGATGTTTCCACCCCCATGCTTCACGGTTGGGGTGGTTTTCTTGGGGTTGTTCTCATGCTCTAAACATGGTAAGTGGAGTTGATTCCAAAAAGCTCTATTCTGGTCTCATTTGACCACATGACCTTCTCCCATGCCTCCTCTGGATCATCCAGATGGTGACTGGTGAACTTCAAATGGGCCTGGACATGTGCTGGCTTGAGCAGGGGGACCTTGCTGCCCTGCAGGATTTAGTAACCATCATGTGTTACTAATGTAATCTTTGTGACTGTGGTCCCAGCTCTCTTCAGGTCATTGATCAGGTCCTCCTGTGTAGTTCTGAGCTTTCTCAGAATCATCCTTACCCCACAAAGTGAGATCTTGCATGGAATCCCAGACTGAGGGAGATTGACAGTCATCTTGTGTTTCTTCCACTTTCTAATAAATAATCATAACAGTTGTTGTCTTCTACCAAGCTGCTTGCCTGTTGTCCTGTAGTCCATTCCAGCCCCGTGCAGGTCTCCAGTTTTGTCCCTGGTGTCCTTAGACAGCTCTTTGGTCTTGGCTATGGCAGACAGGTTGGAGTGTGATTGATTGAGTGTGTGAACAGGTGTCTTTTATAAAGGTAACAAGTTCAAACAGGTGCAATTAGTACAGGTAAAGAGTGCAGAATAAGAGGGCTTCTTAAAGAAAAATTAACAGGTCTGTGAGAGCCAGAATTCTTGCTGGTTGGTAGGTGTTCAAACACTTATTTGCAGCAGTAACATACAAATAAATTATAAAAAAAATAAAAAATCATACATTGTGATTTCCGGATTTTTTTTAATTTTTTTTTTTAGATTATGTCTCACAGGGGAAATGCCCCTAAGATGTGTGTGTGCAAAGGCTGGACTTGAGGTGAGAGCACCCTTATTATCCATTTCCACCTCATATCTTTTTGAAGTTGTTGGGGTGGATGACCTCTCTTTGGGCCGCCTTGGGGACCAATATCCATACATCCTCATAATGACTGATCTTTTCTCAAGGTATGCCCTTGCAGTCCCTACCAGAGACCAATCTGCCAGTACTACAGCCAGAGCCCTGTACTCCAACCTCATTCAGGCCTTCAGCTGCCCAGAATGGATTTTGTCAGACAGAGGTGCCCCATTGGAATCAGCATCGGTGAGTGATCTTTGCCAGCTTTATGGTTACCAGAAGAGGCACATGACTGCGTACCACCCAAAAGGAAATGGAGCCTGAGAGCGGTTTAACCAAACTCTCTGTCTGAGAAAGACCAAGCCCATTGTCCAGAGCAGGCTTACAACACTACTTACAGTACAACAGGGATGACTCCACATTTTCTGTTTTTTGGGAGACATGCTCGCCTCTCAATAGATTGTGCAACCGACCTGGGTCCTACAATAGAGCCCCACTGATTACAAGATTGGGCAAGAAGACACCAGCAGGCCCTAAGTCATGCCTACAAAATAGCAAAAGAACAGTCTCGGAAACAAGCAGGCAGAGATCAAGCAACAATCAACAGGCGAGACAGTCGTAACTTCCGGAGGAGAGCTAAAGGGAAATTGGCTCCCAGATGGACCACTGAGCCGTTTGTGGTGGTCAAACAGCTGCGGGAAGATCATCCCGTCTATGTTGTTCGCCCAGAAGGGAAAGAAGGACCAACACAAACCATACATCGTAATAACCTTAGAACCTGTTGTTCTGTAATTTATGTCTGTAGCATGGCCCAAGCAGAGGGTCACGCCTTTGAGTCTGGTTTGCTTGAGGTTTCTTCCTCAGAGGGAGTTTTTCCTTACCACTTTTGGTCTGGGGGTTAAGGTTAGACCTTGTGTGAAGTGCCTTGAGGCAACTCTGTTGTGATTTGGCGCTATATAAATGAAAATAATTTGAAATTGAAAAAACCTGCCCTCTAAATCTCTTACAGGATCACCAGGAACCAGAGGTTGGACGAAGTCACCAGCAAGTCACTCTCAAGTCATGAATTGGCAAGTCACAAATCTCAAGTCATAATCACCACCAAATGTTTGCAACCTGACAAACACCTTCATCCCACCTCTGCCTCCCCCCACCTGGTGGCTTCCTGGTCTGGTCATCAGTGCCACCCAACCACCGATTGCACCTGCCCTGGATCCAGTTCAGGCTGAACCACCTGACCCTCCTAGAGTACCAGCAGCCCCTAGTGGTGAGCCTCGACGCTCACAAGAAGCCAGTTTTGGCATTGCATCTAATAGGCATGGTCATGAATGAGTGGCCGGGATGTCACAGAGCTGGTTGTCTTTTTTTCCCAGCATTGTTTAAACTGTGTCTAATCTTATTTGCATGATTTTATGGTTTTATTTTTGTGATTTTTCATCTTCCATTGTAATCAGTGGCAGAGGCAGCCACAGGGATGAGCTGGTACGGAGGCCCAGAGGATGGTGCAGCACCCACAACAGCTTTTGCTCCTGCTTCTGCGAAACTTCGGTTTTTTTTCTTTAAGTTTAGCAAAAGCTTATTTTTATTTTCCAAAATTTCCTGTAAATAAATTTTTTTAACTGATTATGTGGCCTTTTAGCTTTTTTAACAGTGGAAGAAAGATTTCTATGCTGGTGAAACTTGAACCTCTTATCATTGTGTGACAAGTACTCCATCAAAGGCATACTGCAGGCCTGACATGTCTCGTCGACTAGTTTCAATATGAAACCCATTACAAGTGATAGAGTGAAGGCACCAATGCAGCAGCAGATGACGGTGGTGAAGATGAGACCATTACATGTCTCTGTATTCCAGAAGGCATGAGGAATCAGGTCAAGCTTGTGGAAATACTACTTAGTCCACAATGATGAGGAGTCATCATTTGGTACCCACACAAAATTTCATTTCAGTTTTAAATGAAGCTGATGGTTTAAAATAATGATGATAATAATAATAATGACTTTATTCCAGAATCATGAGTACCTAGATACATGATATGTAAGTAGGTCCATATGTGGGCAGTTACAGACTTATACAGTGAAGTTTGTATGTATCATCCGTAACCAGTGGGTCTTGATCCTGGACCTATATTTTAAGATGGTGTCAAGAATAGTACATATGATGGAATTCACAGACTTGTCTAAACCCTGCATGAACCTTTATACCAAATTCCTGATCACAGCCTGACAACACTGTATGTTAAAGATTGTGCAGAGTGTACTTGTACTCTCATATTTGGAGAATCCAATGAATCCAGTGGTTTACTTGCTTTGATTTATCATTGTTCAATAAAGGTACATCATGCTACTCTTTGATATCTATTTATATGGGATGTGTATTGTATATAAGACCTTATTGATCTCACAGTGGAGAAATTCAAGTTACTTCAGCTCTTAAAAAAGACACACAAGATGGGTGCGAGTAGAGGAAAATGTGCATCAAACAGCATGTGCAAGGATAAGCAATAATAATGATACTTGTAATAATACAATAAGATAAGAGAATGAGGTAGAAATAGAATATATATATATATATATATATATATATATATATATATATATATATATATATATATATATATATATATATATATATATGTACATACATAAGTACATATGCATATATAAACATGATTGGAATTGAAAAAAAGATAGGAGCATCTTATTTACAATACGAGTATGTGAAGTGGAATTTAGATGTGATAAGGTGACATTAGTGCTGGGATTTGTAAACGGGTTGTTGTTGCACATGATTTGTGGACATATTAATATTGCACGTGATTTGTGGACATATTATTGCATGTAGTTATTTCACAGTATTATGGTACAGTCTGACAGCAGCAGGGAGGAACGACCTGTGGTATTGTTCCTTCTTGCACTGAGGGTGCCTCAATCTGTCACTGAAGGAGCTGCTCAGCTCCACTACAGTCCGGTGCAGAGGGTGAGAGGAGTTGTCCATGATGGATTTGAAGTTGGCTAACACCCTCCTTTCAGCCACCACCTCCAGAGAGTCCAGAGGACAGCCCAGGACAGAGTTGGACTTCCCGACCAGCTTATTTAGTCTCTTTCTCTCCCTCTCTGTGCTGCCCGGGGCCAAACAGACGACAGCACAGAGGAGAGCTGAGGCTACAACAGAGTCATAGAAGGTCTTAAGCAGAGGCCTGCTCACTCCAAAGTATCTCAGTCTCCTCAGGAGGTGGAGGCGACTCTGTCCTTTCTTGTACAGGGTGTCAGTGTTGTGAGTCCAGTCCAGTTTGTTGTTGAGGTGAACACCCAGGTATTTGAAACTGTGCACAGTCTCTATGTCCTTCCCCTGGATGTTCACTGATGGGTGAGGTGGTGGTTTCCTCCTTCGTCTTACTGGTGTTGAGACACAAGCGGTTGCGCTCACACCAGTCCACAAGTCCGTGATGACCGACCGGTACTCCAGCTCGTTCCCCTCAGACACACGACCCACAATGGCAGAGTCATCAGAGAACATCTGGAGATGGCAGCTGTCCGTGTTGTAGGTGAAGTCCGAGGTGTAAAGGGTGAAGAGGAAAGGTGAGAGGACGGTGCCCTGGGGCGCCCCAGTGCTGCACCTTACCACCTCAGACTGACAGCCGTGCAGCCACACGTACTGCGGGGGGTCAGTGATGTAGTCGATGGTCCAGGCAGCGAGATGTCCATCCACACCTGCGTCCTCCAGCTTCTCCTGCAGCAGCGTCGGTCTGATGGTGGAGAAATATGTAGGGAAACTGTAAATTATGTAATGATTGCAACATCATTTATAATCATCATTTATCTAAAATGATTGACATTAATGATCACAGGTGTTTAAATAATGACAGTGGGTCGAGTTGAATGTGGTGTAGTGGGGAGTGGACAATTGGTTTCCATTTGTGGTGACTGCTGACTGAGATACGGGATGATATTACATATATCCTGGAACTGAGCCTGGTCTGGACCAGGCTAGCTTCACAGAATAAATATCCATGGTGACTTATATCATATCCCACTTTCCACTATCACGCTTTTGTGCCAATGGATCATGGATAAAATGAGCCAGGATAGTCACAATATCCACATTATCACAGCTCAATCCCTTATCCTGCTTTTGTGCATGGGCCCCTGGAGATGGTTTGAATGACATCATACAGGCCTCTTCACTGTCTGTTTTTAAACCAATCTTAAAACCCACTTTTATTCACTGGCTTTTAACATAGTGTGAGACAGCATTCTGTTTGAGTTGTTTTTATTTGTTCATTGCTGTTTTTATTGTTGTTAGGTTGCTTTGTTGTTTTTTATGACCTCCATGTACAGCGCTTTGTTTCAGTTAGCTGTTTGAAAGTGCTCCATAAAGTTGAGTGTAAAAACAACAACAAAAAACAAGCTTGTTCTTTACGCCACAAAAAAGCAGCGAGTGATGTTGCCTGTGAATTGTTATTGCTATTTAAATATATTTCTGTTCGTGTGTTAAAAGAACATGGGCGCAATTTGGTGGGGGGATAGGCGGGACATGTCCCTCCCACCTTTTCAACCAGGCGGGACAGAATATGGTATGTCCCCCCCACCTTCTGCCATATACACTCAACAAAAATATAAATGCAACACTTTTGGTTTTGCTCCCATTTTGTATGAGATGAACTCAAAGATCAAATTCAAAATGCCATCAATAAAATGCACCTGTGTTCTTCATCCATAACAGATGCCTGCCCATACCATAACCCCACCGCCACCATGGGCCACTCGATCCACAACATTGACATCAGAAAACCGCTCACCCACACGACGCCACACACGCTGTCTGCCATCTGCCCTGGACAGTGTGAACCGGGATTCATCCGTGTAGAGAACACCTCTCCAACGTGCCAAATGCCAGCGAATGTGAGCATTTGCCCACTCAAGTCGGTTACGACGACGAACTGGAGTCAGGTCGAGACCCCGATGAGGACGACGAGCATGCAGATGAGCTTCCCTGAGATGGTTTCTGACAGTTTGTGCAGTAATTCTTATTACTTATGCAAACCGATTGTTTCAGCAGCTGTCCGAGTGGCTGGTCTCAGACGATCTTGGAGGTGAACATGCTGGATGTGGAGGTCCTGGCCTGGTGTGGTTACACGTGGTCTGCGGTTGTGAGGCTGGTTGGATGTACTGCCAAATTCTCTGAAACGCCTTTGGAGACGGCTTATTGTAGAGAAATGAACATTCAATACACGAGCAACAGCTCTGGTTGACATTCCTGCTGTCAGCATGCCAATTGCACGCTCCCTCAAATCTTGCGACATCTGTGGCATTGTGCTGTGTGATAAAACTGCACCTTTCAGAGTGGCCTTTTATTGTGGGCAGTCTAAGGCACACCTGTGCACTAATCATGGTGTCTAATCAGCATCTTGATATGGCACACCTGTGAGGTGGGATGGATTATCTCAGCAAAGGAGAAGTGCTCACTATCACAGATTTAGACTGGTTTGTGAACAATATTTGAGGGAAATGGTGATATTGTGTATGTGGAAAAAGTTTTAGATCTTTGAGTTCATCTCATACAAAATGGGAGCAAAACCAAAAGTGTTGCATTTATATTTTTGTTGAGTGTATGTGTGTACTTGAAACATGCTATGTCAGTCTTATGTGCAAAACCATGTCAGAATAGTATCTTTGTTTCTGCAAGTTTGTATTTTTAGCAGCATTGACTTGTTTACAACACCTGTTTCTTGTTTGTCACATTTGGAATTTTCTGGGACTGCATTTGCCCAGATTTTAAACCAAAAATAGTTGCCTCTAGGGACTAGTGTCTACACATAAGTATCAATGGACCATATGCTATTTTACTAAATTCTGAAAGTTAGAAAAGGAAATCAGAAAAGCTATCTGGGACCTCAGAAAGACCATCTGCAATTATTGCTTGATCTCCAAAATCAGTCTATGCAAGTGAAATTATGTTCAGTATAAACACTGTTATTAGTGCCACTTCATAAATTAAATTCATGATAAGTAATTTATCCTAAACTTATGATCTGTTTTTTCAAACTTATGCAAAAACAAACCTTGAGAAAAAAAATACAGTAAGCGATAGTTAATAATTATTAAGAGCCTGTTCTTTCATATTTATGAATACATTTTCCCACACTGCAGTTGTTTTTTAATGAAAACTCAACCTATCATTCTTTTTGAGTTCTACACATGTGGTGATACCTTATTTACACCAGGATGTTAATAAAATCAATGCTGGCTATTCTCAGAATAAAGTACTTATATCCACAGTTTCAAATTGCATAAGTCAAATTTTGTCCACTTTATGGTCTTCTCAAAACATTAAAATTACTGTTCTGGATGCTCAGAATACATCTGAGCTTATCTAGAAACCGTTGGCTTTTTAGAGATTAGCTGCAGTTACCTTTCTGTCAGTCACAATATGTCTGTTTGGAGAGTAATTTTGTTAACACGACTGAGGTTGAATGTTGATACATTATTATTTTAAAAAAATATGTGTTTCTGTCAGGTGGAAGGGTCACAAACTCGTGACTCTCCCTTTCCAAAGATGGCGGACAAAAATATTGAAGAAATGGGCTCGGGGTCTCCTCTAGTCATTATGAATTTCTATGATCTTGACGTTTCACGGAGGGACAGTCGAGCAACTGAGGAAGTTTACTGTTTGAAGAGTGCCTAGTTTGAAATACGTTTCACCTGAGCGCGTATTTAGTTGAAGGAATTATGCAGTGTGGAGGCAGATCATCATGCAGTGGAAGAAGCAGATTGCTGGACTGACGTTTAGCTTCGTGTTCGCCGTGTCCCATTTCACCAATAAGGTGAGCGGTTTAAAATGAGCTGAAGTGTCTGAAGAGCTCAGATGAGTCTGCGCATGCGCACAGCTCGGTAGCGAGCAATGCAGTAGTAGTTGCAGAATAAGTTACAGGTTGTGTATCGCTAGATTGTATTGTTAAACGCATCAGTCGCCAAAACGAGAGACAGGGGCAGAGGCAGAATTTTTCTGAGGGGTGGGCAAATGGTCGAAGACGGACAGCCCCCGCTCTGACTGCAGCCTGGTTTTAAATTAAACTATATATGTAATGGAGGCCAGCGGGTGTCGCTGTGCAGATGTAGTTAGTAAACCTCACTCCCAGCAGCTCAAAAAGAATTCTCTGGTCACCAGGCCAGAGCCCTGGGTTTTAGCCTTCTGGTTAGAGAGTCCGACTTCCATGCCGAGGATTGTGAGTTCGCGAGGGGAGCGAATGGGCGGAGTCATAACAACACAATGCAGAGTGCAGCTGCTACATATATACGATGTCTGTTAGAAAAGTATCCGACCTTTTTATTTTTTTTCAAAAACCTGATGGATTTGAATCACGTGTGCTTGCATGAGCCAACCTTGAACCTTCGTGCGGATGCGTGATTTTTTTCATGCCTGTCAGTTGCGTCATTTGCTTGTAAGCATACTTTGTGTGAGGAAGGGTGTAGTCCGTCATTTTTTCTTTGCAAGGAAAATGGCGGAACGACTGGAGCAGCGCGACTGCATCAAATTTTGCCATAAACTGGGCGACAGCCAGGTGGAAACCATTCGGATTATTCAGATGGCTTTCGGTGACGATCCTATGGGCATCACACAGATTAAGGAGCGGTCCAACCGGTTTAAAGACGGCCGCACAACGGTGGAGAGCGCGCCGCACTCCGGGCAGCCATCAACATGCTGAAATGGCCAGATCATTTCCAAAGTGAACGCTGTGGTGATGTGGGACCGTCGTGTGACTATCCGAGAAATTGCAGAAGAGGTGGACATCAGCACTTTTTTGGCACATTCCACTGTGACAGAAGATTTTGCCATGAAAAGAGTGGCAGCGAAATTCATTGGCACAAAGCTGATGACGCAGCAAAAGTGCCTCCGTGTTGAAGCTTCACAGGACATGTTGTAACATGCCCACCTCTTCCACCATTCGGAAGATTCAGATGGCTTTCGGTGGCTTTTCAGTCGTGTGACTATCCGAGAAATTGTGGATTATATATATATATATATATATATATATATATATATATATATATATATATATATATATATATATATATATATATATATATATCGGCAAATAGGAATGATTCTTATGACAAATAAATGTAACAGGCTTCAGGTTTTACAGTTTAAACATGAACTCCATTACATATAACTACAAATATAACCAACAAGCAACCAATGTACATATGTACATCATGCTGCCTTGACTCGGGTTGGTAGTTGCATTGTTGCATCGCTCAGCATTTATATAAAATAGACTCCTCCTCTAGCTGGTGGCATAGCATCCACTTGTCTGTTATTGCTGTAAAACACCCACTCTGATTTAAAAGGAATGGCAGCTTGTTGTTTTTCCTCTGTCTCTTGCAGAAAATATGACCAAGGGTTGATGAGGGTCCCAACCGTGCTTAACAGCATCATAAGCAATCCCGTCTGAGTACCCTCTGTTGGACAAACTACATAATGGCAACATTTACAACAACCATAGTGTTTTCTGCATTGCATATTCTGTCGGTTGCACATTCGGGCACATCCGTGTATTAATACACATCCGTGTATTAATACACGGATGTGTATTAATACACATCTGTGACCCGAGGTGATTTATGCGATTAGCAACGCCGACTGGGGTGAAAACAGTCAAGCTGGGGTGGATTGTTTAAGTAGCACAAACTTAATTTGATGTGACTTTCTTACATTTTAATTCACCAGAAAATAACACTCACTATCTCTATGGTATAACTAGACGCCACAACACCAAGGTGATGGTTGCTTGCTGGGTTGTTTTTTTTTTACTGCTGGTAATAGCACTATACATAGTCATAAGTACCTGGGACCTCATTTATATCCATTATGCACAAACAAAATGGGACCTACAAGAGGTACGTAACAATTTATATGCATAAATTGCAATTTATAAAAACTAGACTGCAAAATGTGCATAGTACAGTAGTGTTCAGAATAATAGTAGTGCTATGTGACTTAAAAAGATTAATCCAGGTTTTGAGTATATTTCTTATTGTTACATGGGAAACAAGGTACCAGTAGATTCAGTAGATTCTCACAAATCCAACAAGACCAAGCATTCATGATATGCACACTCTTAAGGCTATGAAATTGGGCTATTAGTAAAAAAAGTAGAAATGTTCTTTTAATCTGGTGAATTAATGAGATAACAGTCTTTATTGTGTTTGAGTTATTGTCTGCAGTCTGGACTAACTCACTCACTCACCCATCCATGTACATGTATTGATTATTTTTAATTTTTATTAGCGTAAACCCATTCATTAATCTGTGATAGAGTAAATGTAATGTATGTAATGTAAAAAAAATGTAATTCCTCTGACCGTGTGGCAGTCTGAGTCCGTGGACATTTTTAAGTCAAGATTCAAAACCTATTTTTATTCTCTTTCTTATGAATAGTTTTTATTTTTATTTGTTTTATTCTTTTACTTCTGTTCTTATTTATGTATTTGAATTTGACCGTTGGGGTTTTTCCGTAATTATTGTATGGCCTTGCCTTACAATATAAAGCGCCTTGGGGCAACTGTTTGTTGTGATTTGGCGCTATATAAATAAAATTGATTTGATTTGATTTGAAAACAAAGCAAAAAAAAAAAGTTGAAATTTGAATACTTCTGACGCGATTCAACTTCTAAATTTGGGTGTGGCCACTTACGGAGTCATACAATAGCTTTTCACACTCATATCAGTCTTTTGAAGTATTAGAATTCCGATATTGTGTGGAACACATAACGCTTTTCTTGCAGAAATGATGGAGCCTGGTGTAAAGATAGTGCACAGCCTAATGTCAGAACGTGGTACTGCAAGTGAAATGATGGATGTTTCCAAATGTGTTGTTGAACCCTGTATCTAATGCAGCAGTTCCAAATGTGTTTGGACTAGATATGTTTTGTGCATTGAAATTACCATCTGTACTATTATTTCATAGTGCTTGTTGTTGGTGATAACTTTATCTGAATTGGTTTCCCCCCCCAGTTTGTCCTGTCTGTTCTAAAATTCACCTATCCTACCTTATTTCAAGGGTAAGTAACTGAATGTTGATGTGTGAATGCAATTAATTAATTAATTATTTTTTTCTTTAAAGTGGATTTTCAAAATAAGATAAGAATTTTTAAATAATAATTATTTTTGTGCTTTTTTGGTGGTTTGCTATTACAAAAGCATTTTTAATGCATTTTATTTGTTCATATATTAATACATTAATTAGTTAAAGATGTCATGAGTGGTTACAGAGACCCTCCCTTAATGGGGGTATGTTTTTGAACATGTCTATTTCTTGTTCTGTCAGCTGGGTTTGAGATAACTGAAAATGAAGCTTTCATTAAATTTATGAATATTTTGTGTAACATGGAATAGAAATTGGAGCTACTTTAAGGGGGGAGCAGTAAGGAAATTAAAACTTCCAAGTGTATATTTTGTAGAGATTTAAATTTCCACATATTCAGTATTTATGAAGCCAGTTTTCATCAAAATTGTTGGATTATCCTGGAAAAGATCCCTTCAGATTTTGGGATTGGTCCAGATAAAGGAATGGAGCAGGTAGGTCAGTGGATAAGGAGCTGCCTGCCAATATTTAGACCAGGGTTCAAATCTAGCTCTTGTTTCCTGTATGTGTCCTTGGATAAGACACTTGATTTGCATTGTCTAAGTCCACCTAGCTGTAAACAGGTACGGATCATGGCCAAGGAATTAACCTGTGTTGGACTGACTTCACATCCAAGGGAGGTTGTAGACTCTTGTGTGCTTCATGCTACGGAGTCCGGAGATGAGTACTGGCCCGACGAACGGTGCCCACCTTAATGTCAGTAGGCCCATTAGTCAGAAGGCCCGGTAGTTAGAAAATCAGTTGGATTCCAGTACAAAAATCTCTGAACAATAACAGTGAAAAGTAGAAAATGTCTCAGCTTTATTTAAAATATAATTGAAAAATAAAATAAACACCAGCCCGAATATATAGCATGCATATTATCATGTACTTATCTCAACATTGCAAGCAGAGGAACTGCACAGAAGTCTACAAACAAACCATGAACGACACGTACAGGATTTTTGGATTTTGGAACATAAAGTGAAACCGGAACTGTATTTAGGATTTCAAGCAGTGCAAAAGAGTCAGTGCACCCCAGAAAAAAGTATGGAATCCCCCAAAAGACACATTTTCTGACTACCGGTGTCACCGACCGAATGGTCCCCCTAAAAATCAGTCCGGACGTGATTCATGGATTAACACCTCGTTTGTGTTTCAAACTGCACTCCATTATTTGTCTCAGTGACAGATATCTGAAGCTTTTGTACAACAATCATTTCCACATAAAATCAGCATTATTTCATCATAAAAGACAGAGGAAGCTATCAGAGCGCCATGGCTAAACGAGCTGCTAGCTGATGCGTTCACTGCGCGTTGGTCATTTCAAAGCGTCACGGAATTTCACAGAGTTTCTGCTTAAAACTGACTTTAGAATGATTTAAGAGGTTTTACCTTTATCATCTAATGGTTAATAATCCCATTAATCCATTTGATTGCTTTGGGTGAAGACAGTCCGTCTCAGACGTGCTGCTGTGGTCCGAAATGAGACATGCGCAGATGCAAAAGGCGAACTGATTTTTAGGGGCGGACCGTTTGGTCTGCAACAACGGGTCTTCTGAAAACAGGGCAGACCGCCCATCGAACATGAACGTAATCTCCTGGAGTGGAGTCAGGAAAATTTTAGATGTTTACATTTGCATGAGGATGCATGGAATCATTAGTCGAGGTATACACTCTATTAGGGGCACTTTATTTTTTGTGTTGATATTGGCTTTGTATTTGTACCAGTATGGAAAAGGTTTTTCTAATAGGTCACTGCAGTCTCATTTGAACCCTGCATGATATCGCAGGATTTGACCACTTATTGGGACACCCGCTGCTGTTGTGCAATAAAAACACAGCCTGCAGTTCCCTCGCCTGCAAAACCACCTCGACATGTTTGAGCTCCGGGTCAAAAATAAACTGCAGCACATGTCCACTTTCCCATCGCATTGTCACTTTTTCTTTGTGTTTTCACTTTGTTTGCATGTAATTTGCCCACAAAAACAGAGAAAATGCCATGTTTTTCCCCCGGAAGTAGAGAAATTACATCATATGAGACCAAATGAGACTGCGGTACCCAATTAATTATAACCCTACATTAAGTGATCCATAAAAAGACAAACATTATGAATGACAATGTGCCAACTATAAACCACCGTCATGCTGTTTCTTGGATCATTCCTCACTAACAAACCTACATGTGTTCAGATGGCAGACATTCATCGGGGTTCTGCTGCTTCTGCTCTCTGCACAGCTGGGATGGGTGGAAATAAGTCATGTGAGCAGGTACATCAAACACTCTGCAGAGTTACAGTTTGCAAAAATTTGATTTATGATTAAGACTTTTGTCTGATTTGTTTTTAACATTGTGTTACAGGTCTGCAGCTGTTTCCTGGCTTCCAGGCTCGATGTTGTATGTAGGAATCATATATGCTGGTTCCAGGGCTTTGTCCCAAATAGTACGTTGCGTTAGCATAGCAGTTACACTATCTATGTCATAACGTGTTGTTTACATGTGTTTACATGTGCTATATATCAGTAATGAGTGCAGCCATGTGAAAAGTTAGCTTTGATAACTGCGAGTCATAATGCTAAACTAAAACCCCCCGAAAAACTTCAGCTGAAGCTACTGTTATCCATTAAATAAGTATGTCAGTTTTGAAGTGCCCATAGTGCCATCCCGACTTTTTCTGCTAGATCTGCCTTCATGTCCAGTACACATGCGCAGTTGTCTAAATTTCGAGCCAATGCTACATGTAATATTTCCATCAGCGATAACTTTGATTCATTTGAGGCAGTTGAAGCCACAATAGCGGTCTTTGAGAAGGCGCAGTGCATTTTGTTTTGGAAGAGGGGCACAAGTATGATTGCAGCTTTTCAGAAAAACGTAAGAGCAACTCAGTGGATGAACAAGAGTGGACGAAAAATTGTGGTACGAAAAGCTATTTTTCTGCTGTGTGAAAGGGGGCCAAACATAATCAAGTTGCATAATTGGATGCTAAACTCAGATACAAAAACACAAAGTACACCTTCATGGATTATACCCAAAACGTTGACTAAAAACAGAACATTTCCCTGAACAATGAAAATGCCACCAACATCACAGTCATACAGTTAGTGTGCTTGGTTTCAGTGCAGAAGGATCCCGGTTCAAACCCCACCCATGCCACATTTCTCCATGTAATGTGGAGTTGGGTAAGGAAGGGCATGCAGTGTAAAATATGTGACAAATCAACATGCAGAGCCAACTTGGATCTGCTGTGGCGACCCCGTGTCAAAAACAACAGAGCAGTTGCAGGGACTTACGTATATATATAAAAACCCTAATTCCAATGAAGTTGGGACGTTGTGAAAAATAAAAACACAATACAATGATTTGCAAATCCTCTTCAACCTATATTCAATTGAATACACCAAATGAGCAAATATTTGCATAAAAACAAAGTTTATTAGTTTGAACATTAAATATCTTGTCTTTGTGGTGTATTCAATTGAATATAGGTTGAAGAGGATTTGCAAATCATTGTATTCTGTTTTTATTTACATTTTACACAATGTCCCAACTTCATTGGAATTGGGGCTGTAAATAAAAGTATGCGTGTGTGTGTGTAGTTTTTGTTTTTAAATCTTAGCGATATTAACTGTGCCTAAATCCTTTGCACAGTACTTTACTTTTAAACCTTAACAAAAATCAGATCAGTGTATCTTAGTGTTGTAACAAAATAGATTCTGCAAATACACACCTTTTTTGTAATGTCAGACAATTGTGGTGATAGCAATCAAGCTAGCCAGAAGCTGTCTTAGTTCAGTTTTTTTACAATTAATGTATAGGGCTGTCACACATTTCAAATTTTGGTAGTTCCTGCTCCAGCTGCCAGTGGGTGGCAACCATTGTGAGATACTAGCAACAAAAGCAAAACAATGACATCGCTATGTCATACCAGCAATCTAGACAAATGAATGTACCAGGCATCAACCTGCAGTCATTTGGACATCATTCCTATTTTATTACATGTCCGTTTAGCTACCTCTGTTGCTGTGTACACTGTTATTTCTACCGTATATGGTAGCTTGAAATGGCAGCTCTGTGTTAACACTATAGGTTAACGTGCTGGGTAGGTCAACGGTGACGTCAGTGTAGACAGCCCTACTGTGGTAATAAATGTTCATTGAGTATCACATGGCTGCTACCCACTTAGCGAGTTTAGTCACATTATTTAGGATCATTAGCACTACGCTGGTAACACAGTCCCCATGGCAGATCCCACCGGATGTCACCAAGCTTTTGACCCTCTTGGCTCTAATTAACCGCTCTGTAAGTCTGATGCGCGGAAAACCGATGACGTCCCAACACATCCCCATTATACAACCCCTGGCAAAAATTATGGAATCACCGGCCGCAGAGGATGTTTATTCAGTTGTTTAATTTTGTAGAAAAAAAGCAGACCACAGACATGACACAAAACTAAAGTCATTTCAAATGGCAACTTTCTGGCTTTAAGAAACACTATAAGAAATCAAGAAAAAAAAGATTGTGGCAGTCAGTAACGGTTACTTGTTTAGACCAAGCAGAGGAAAAAAATATGGAATCACTCAATTCTGAGGAAAAAATTATGGAATCACCCCCAAATTAACACCTGCATCAAATCAGATGTGCTTATTGACATTGACCCTATGCCATGACATTGACCCTATGTGTCTTTTTGCAAGGAATGTTTTTGCAGTTTTTGCTCTATGGCAAGATGCATTATCATCTTGAAAAATGATTTCATCATCCCCAAACATCCTTTCAATTGTCCAAAATATCAACATAAACTTGTGCATTTATTGATGATGTAATGACAGCCATCTCCCCAGTGCCTTTACCTGACATGCAGCCCCATATCATCAATGACTGTGGAAATTTACATGTTCTCTTCAGGCAGTCATCTTTATAAATCTCATTGGAAAGGCACCAAACAAAAGTTCCAGCATCATCACCTTGCCCAATGCAGATTCGAGATTCATCACTGAATATGACTTTCATCCAGTCATCCACAGTCCACAATTGCTTTTCCTTAGCCCATTGTAACCTTGTTTTTTTCTGTTTAGGTGTTAATGATGCCTTTCGTTTAGCTTTTCTGTATGTAAATCCCATTTCCTTTAGGCGGTTTCTTACAGTTCGGTCACAGACGTTGACTCCAGTTTCCTCCCATTCGTTCCTCATTTGTTATGTTGTACATTTTTCGATGTTTGAGACATATTGGTTAAGTTTTCTGTCTTGACGCTTTGATGTCTTCCTTGG
Organism: Thalassophryne amazonica; assembly: GCF_902500255.1. Classification (NCBI taxonomy): domain Eukaryota; kingdom Metazoa; phylum Chordata; class Actinopteri; order Batrachoidiformes; family Batrachoididae; genus Thalassophryne; species Thalassophryne amazonica. The sequence continues at coordinate 67,269,204 of NC_047103.1, forward strand.
TCTACCAGTATGTTTGCCTTTAACAACCTTCCCATGTTGTTTGTATTTGGTCCAGAGTTTAGACACAGCTGACTGTGAACAACCAACATCTTTTGCAACATTGCATGATGATTTACCCTCTTTTAAGAGTTTGATAATCCTCTCCTTTGTTTCAATTGACATCTCTCGTGTTGGAGCCATGATTCATGTCAGTCCACTTGGTGCAACAGCTCTCCAAGGTGTGTTCACTCCTTTTTAGATGCAGACTAACGAGCAGATCTGATATGATGCAGGTGTTAGTTTTGGGGATGAAAATTTACAGGGTGATTCCATAATTTTTTCCTCAGAATTGAGTGATTCCATATTTTTTTCCTCTGCTTGGTCTAAAAAAGTAACCGTTACTGACTGCCACAATCTTTTTTTCTTGATTTCTTATAGTGTTTCTTAAAGCCAGAAAGTTGCCATTTGAAATGACTTTAGTTTTGTGTCATGTCTGTGATCTGCTTTTTTTCTACAAAATTAAACAACTGAATGAACATCCTCCGAGGCCGGTGATTCCATAATTTTTGCCAGGGGTTGTATATTAAAAGTATTTTCATTAGGGGCCGACCAGAAGATAAATATTTAAAAAAAAAAAAAAATCTCTCACTGATATTTGAGAAAAAAAAAGCCCATGAAAGTTTGCCAAATTTATGCATCAGACTTACAGAGTGGTTAATTAGGGCCAACTGTTCTACCAGACCGCTTGGATAGAGTTTGCTTAGTCAGTTCCTAGTGTGATCGCAACATAGCATTGATGATGCTACTTGCAAATACTTCTTTTTCTCTGCCCAGGACATTCCTTTATTCTTCACCCTTCAGAATTCCTCACATGTTGTTAGCTACATAATCCTGAAGCTCATGCACAGAGAGGTGAGTGCGTACACTTTACCATTGTGCACACTCCTCTATCTCCTGGACCCACTAAGTTTGTTCATGGGAGGCAAATCAAGAAAACATCATTATAAATTAGGTGCCAATGTAATACTACTCCCAGAAGACCTTTAAATAGTCCTTGCAGTTGTATATCATATTTTTACTAGTTTTAGCCACGTTAGCTATGCTAACGTATGCTGTTTTGATGTCTCTTCAGAAAACACACTGGCTGAAATTTATCAGGTTAGTTCTTTGTCTCTCCATTCACCAAAGCAACACAAAGCTGTATTATAAGTAAATATGGAATCGGTGTATAATTTAATATTGTCATTATAAAGGAAGTTATATTAAACCAGTCATTTTTTTTTTAGTACGGTAGTACTCCAGCTAACTAGCACGTAAACTGGAGTGGTCAACACAATGGCTCGTCTTTTTTTTTTTTTTTGCTTTTGCTGAAGAAGTGACACAATCCAGAAGTGGCTACAGTCAGGTCCACAAGTATTTGGACAATCACTTTTGTGGTGGTGGGGGGCATTAAGTACACCAGTGAGGGAAGCGAACAAGACGCCCAGACACCTCTGAAGTACTTACAGGCTTCTGTCACTGTGACTAGAGAAACTGTACCTCAGTCACAGCTTCTTAGTGGAGTGGACAGAAGGATTTTCAGACAAGAAAAAAGATCAAATGCAGGCTTGGCTCTTCCATGTTGCACCATACACAGTATCTCCAATCACATTCACAGAAGCCTATAACTCCTTCTTGCACCATTACTCTGACTTTTGTTTTGTTTTTTGTAACGGCACCATTGTTGTTGTTTTTTTTGTTTTTTGTTTTTTTACATACAATGAAATATTCCCATTTCTATCTATAAATGTTGGGTTTGTTTTGCAGCATTTGTCTAATACTGCTTTCAGGAATCTACCTGCCACTCTATGACCCTCAGGTAATTCATACTTTATCAACAAATACTACATGAATTACTCATATAATGAACTGGCCACAAGTGTCGTCTGTTTATATGTTTGTCTTGTTTGCAGTTTGAATTTAACAGTTATGTGTGGGCTCTTGGTCATTTGTTCTCAGTGGGTAAGTGCCTTTTATTTGTTAAAAATATTCAAAGAATTAATGGTGTTCTTTAGTCTATTTTCACATTTCATTTGTCCTAGGGAGAAAAAAAAAATTATCATATGTCCAGTTATTTATATTTTACTTTCATCCAAATCTGAAAAAACGTGGAGTACTTTGGCCCTGAACCTTAGACGTGTTGCTTATAAAGAGATGGTACCAATCACTGATTTACACATTGTTAAATCAGGAATAGTTGGTTGAACATTATTTTGAAAATACAGATTTGCCATTCTGTGGTTGTTCAGCTTCCTATGTTCCTATATCAGTTTTTTTTCCCTGTCATTTTCTTAAAAAAAACAACTTTGTAATACTTTTACACATTTCCATATTAGTTTTAGTCCAACAAGATTGAGATTGTAATGCCCCAAACTGTTCCTGAAAGAAACTATATTGAACAGAGATTCTGCTTATTTCACCTTTAAAAAAAACATGTACTCAGCTTTTGTGACAAAGAACATATACCATATTCTGATATGTGATAGAATAATATTAAGTCCGTAAGTTGTATTTTATTTGCTGATGATACGACTGTGTTTTGTAATGTGGATCATTTGGGACAGCTCCTTGACACGGTGGAGAATGAATTACAGAAATTTAAACAATGGTTCGATTCAAACAAATTATCGCTCCATTTAAGTGTATCATATTTGGGAATAAGTCCAGCGACTAAAACAGAAACGTATTATTACATGATATTGAAATTGTAACTGATAGAAAATTTGTTGGTGTTTTTATTGCTATAAATTAAGCTGGAAAACACATATTGTTTATGTTAAATCTAAAATGTCAAGATCCATTGCAATTCTGCATAAGGCACAAGACTCCCTCTCCCAACATCCATTAACCATTTTATATCATACATTACTTGTTCCATATATGACATATTGTGTTGAGGTTTGGGGAAACACATATAGAACTAATACTAATCCAATATTTTTGTTGCAAAAGAAAGCTATAAGAATTATCAGTAATAAACCATATCGTGAGCCAACAAATCCATTATTTGCCTGTTTACAAATTTTAAAATTCTGGGACTTGGTTGATTACATCACAATACAAATTATGTATAAAGTTAAAAATAAACCTTTGCCTCAACATGTCCAGGATCTGTTTAAAATGAGGAACTCCAGTTATAATGTGAGAGGAACATTATTATTTGACAAATTAAAGATCCAAACTCACGTAAAAAGTTGTGTTTCCGTTAAAGGTGTTGACACTTGGAATAATTGTCCTGATAATATTAAATTACTTGGTACTTTAGTCTGCTTTAAAAGGCTTTACAAAAATAATAAAATTACTCATAGTTTGAAGAATTAGATTTACCGATTTTTTTTAATTGTGTTTGGGATTATGCACTATTGCTTGTTTAGTTGTGTTTTGAAATTTTAGTGCATTGATTAATTTATATTGTTTGTGCACTTTTCTTTGGTATTGTTATGAGTATATATATTTATATATGTATACATTCTTTATTTCTTATGGTGTAAGGGGAGGGTATTTATAAGCTTCGCTTCTGCCTTCAGCCTTTTGGCCACACGGGTACACTGTTAAGTTGTTCTTTTTGAGTTTTTGTTATTGTTCATCTGTATGCCAAATAAATAAAAATTCATTAATTCATTCAATATTAAATCTTTCAGCTGCTTACAGGGTCTTTGAAGTTCATCACAAGTCCACAAACTTCAGGTAAATTTATTGATACACCATAGAAAACATTAACAAGGCCACTCAATGTTATGGCCAAAAAAAAAACAAACAAGCAAAAAAAAAAAAAAAAAAAATCAACTTTTTCCAGGTCCCACCCCCTAATTTTTGTCCTTTTATGAAGCAAATGATGTCACCCTTAACTGGATTGACAGATGATGCTATGAATTCTACATCTAGTCCACTTTCATAGCCGAACTGGTCAACTGAGCCAAAATTATATTACATGATATAGGAAGCACCTCAGTTCATTGAGCTACCAGTAAATATCCGTGATGCCATGACTTTAAAAAAATAACAGCAGGGGGTGCTCGAGGCACATTTGCACCTTCTTGTTGTATTTTGTAGTCTATTTTTAATTCCACGTCAAACAAATCATGCAAAAAAGAAAAAGTATCAAACACATTGAAATAAATGCCACATACACACTGTGTATCAAAGTGATTTTGATGTTTTTATTGCAGTGATGTTGAGCAGCAGTGCATTAACTACATGCTCAGGTAAGAATACAAATCAAACCACAAGCTTCATTCTTTTGTTTTCAAATTTATGGTTTAGTATGCGAATGATGTAAAAATAGTTTTCATAACTGTAAGAAATTTAAACTGCTGTTTTGAGCCATTGTAACAAGGGCCAAAAGTTTATGAAATCCTCAGCTAATTTTATTTATATCAATAGTGACTTAACTTGGTGTCTCAAAAGTTCAGCTGTCATGTCAACAACAGACCTGTAGATGTTTGTGTTTCTGGCCTTCAGTGAAGCTGTAGATTTATCCTGATGAGTTAGTTATCAACAAAGTTAATATCCATCTTTATTGCTCATTTCATGAATCCTGATGTAGAAACTGTCATGTGGAGCTCCCCCATCATTTACAAAGCTAATGTCACACTTTACTGCATGTCATCTTCAAAGAAAGTAGCTACCGGTACGTTCTGTGAGTGAGGGCCCTGTCACACCTTGACGATTTAGCCAGCGTATGCTGACAGCCCCATTTCCACCAAGTGGTTCGGGTCGGTACTGCACAGTATGATACGGGTCGGAACAGTTAAGTCTGACTTGGTTTGCATTTCCACCACCGACAGAACCCTTTTGTTTGGCAGGCGGAACACGTAAATATTGACAAGCACATCATCAAGCATGCGTACACTGTTGCAGGAGGCCAAAGAGAGTAATTTACTTTTTAAAAATTTAATTTAATTTTTGTCTTGGTGGATCATGGGATTTATTTTCATCATGTGCAGACTGCTGAAAAATCGACTCGTGAATGAATGAGGCCCTGTGATTCTTTCAACTTTTAAAATAAGTTAATTTTCTTGTGGTTCTATGGTTCAGGCTGAGAAATGCACCGGGAGCAGACAAACACAGAGGGACTTCTTTTAAAATGCTACATTTCTTCAGACATGACAAGGAACTAAAATATTTTGCAGACATTGTTTTCCAAAATCAGGACACTATATGTGGGTAATTTTTCATCAGGCGGTGATGATGAATCCAACTGAAAGGAACAGATAAGATTAAGACTACATTTACTCCGTGTGAATGGTTTTAATATTTTAAATGGTCTGAACTGTTCACATGAGGACTGCAGCTTTCAGCCAATCAGTGGACAACATTAATGGATGTATTTCGGCTTATGAGTAACTTACAAGAAATGTGTTAACAATCGCAGAACTTACCTACAACTTATGGCCCGCGTATGTGGGACATGAGTCATACTCTGGCATGTCAAAAATATTGTGCATGCCCAAAATGTTTTGACGTGCTCGCTGTATCACGATGTATTTCAGTGTGCTTCAACGTACTCTTAACTTATACAAAACTTACCCATAATTCATTTTTAAAACGATCGGTATACGCTGGCTAAATCATCAAGGTGTGACAAGGGTGTAAATTTGTAGTAAACAATTGATAAACTGACAGATTTGGATAAATCTACAGCGTCATTAACATTTAAGTAGGAGTTAAGATATTTGTGTGTTAAATCAGGGTTTGATTTCGCCTCATGCTCTTGCCTATGGCTTTTAGGTCTGACCACTGACTAATTTCTGGTTTTCTGCCTTTATATGACAGCGTACTGTTGCTAGCTGTTGCTGCATATCCAACTGGTAAGGTTAATGTTTTTACAGACATGTTGAACTTATTTTTGGTTTTTAATAAACTACCACCCTGAAACAATGGTAAAGAGTCTAAGTCAAGGGTGCACTGAGGTCATGGCAAGGGAGATGAATTTTGTTTGTTGCAAACATACAGTTTGTTGCTGTGGAAGTTTTATGTATACTTCAACTGCATTGCTCTTTATGACACACTAAGCAACTTAAAAGTAATTATATATATATATATATATATATATATATATATATATATGGGAAATTAGGCTGTAACATAAGAACATGTGGCAAGGGTGCAGTGCCGTGAATAATTTCTGGATGCATTTTAGTTTTCTGAATTTTAGTATATTTAGAACAACTTTTGGGCTGGAAACCACCAGCTGTCACTGATGATTATACTTGAGGACTGCTGGCAGATTATGGACAGGGTTGTGAGGGGGAAAACTAAGCTATATGACACACACACACACATTTTTAACAGCTTATCCAAGCTTGGGTTGCAGGGGGCTGGAGGCTATCCTAGCAGTCATAGAGGATGAGCTGCAGTACACCCTGGACAGGAGACCAGTCTGTTGCAGGGCCACATATAGACAAACATTCACACCCACACGCACACCTACAGACAATTTAAAGTTTCCAATTCACCTAACCTGCATGTCTTTGGATGTGGGAGGAAGCTGGAGCACCTGGAGGGAACCCACACAAACACGTGGACAACATGCCAACGCCACATAGTGGAGCAGATAATTGTAACAATTGTTTATTTCTGGAAACAAGCGCCAAAATTGGAACACATACTCCTCAAACATTACTCTTTCGAAAAAACTGAGTATCCACTTGAATTTTCAGTAGGCGGCCAGGTAGGGGTCAATTGAAGAATTACACAGGGGTCAAAATTTAAAAATGCTCCAATCATATTGAAAGCTATACCACATTATTTGTCTGATCACAACAATACCAAAAAGGTATAGTTTGGACTATCTATGACTGAATGTTATGGGGTAAAAACAACAAAAATGGTGACAAAGGTCAATTTCAGTTTGTACTGGGGTTAGAAGTTAAAGTTGCTCCAATTTTGGTAAAAAGTGGTGCAAATTATTGGTTGAACTAATAGGATTAATAAATGAAATAGTTTTGACTGTGTTGAATGCTTGGACTGCAAGGTAAAGGTCGAGCAATGTCGACGTCCATTGGATTCTATGACATATGACATGTAACATGATAACTAAGCATGCCACATACTGCAAACTATTCCTTTTTAAAACACTATTAACCAATAATTTACATCACATTTTACAATATTTAGAGCAACTTTAACATCTGACCCCTGTACAAACTAATGCTGACCTTTGTTACCATTCTTGCTGTTTTTACCCCATAACTCCATAACATTCAGTCATAGACAGTCCAAACTATACCTTTTTGGTATCGTTGTGATCAGACAAATAATGTGGTTTAGGTTTCAATATGACCAACATTCTTAAATTTTGACCCCTGTGTAATTCTTCAATTGACCCCTACCTGGCTGCCTACTGAAAATTCAAGTGGATACTCAATTTTTTTCAAGAGCAATGTCTAAGGAGTATTTGTGCCAACTTTGGTGCTTGTTTCCAGATTTGAAGGATTCCTCTGTAAATGTTCTGTTATCTGCTGCACTAACATTGAAAGGCCACAGGTGGGAATCAATCCCATGACCTTCTCACTATGAGGCGACAGTGTTAACCACTAAGTCACTGTGCTGCCCAGATACAGGACACATCAATTTTAATTAATCCCCCCCACCCACACACACTTGCTGCTGCAGAAAAACAAGTTTGAGATCCATTATTGTAACAAAATGCTAATCAGTTTGAAGACTTCGATTTCAAGGTTGACTGACAAATGATTGTGCACGACACTGCCATCAGGTGTGATGCTGCTGTATGTGTGTGGGGCTCATTCTCAAACAGGCCTATGTTCCCCTGCAGGTGACCTCATGGCTGTCTTGGAGTTCCCTTCCCTTCACTCTTACACATTTCACTGCAGCTGTTGCGCCAGGTGAAACTTTAATTGGGGTTATAGCCTTGAAATGTGTCACTTGTACAAAACTTGTCTATAAATTATTTAATGCAAAGATCATATCAGTCTTTGCGCTGCTTTCTTTGCTCAGCCAGATGTTTAGGAACACCATGACTACCATCTCCTGCTGTGTCTTCTTTCAGTGCTTTGTTGGGGTTTTTGCTGTTGTTGGCCACAGTCAAACTAAAAAGTGGGTTATCCACCGAGCACTTCACAGTCTGGATTTTTTTGTCCAAGGTGATATTTTAACTTATTTAACTGTATGCATGATTACAACAGGATGACTACAAATATATTGCACAAAGTTACAACACACCACAGTCATTAATGCAGAAAAATGATTTGAAAAATATCTTTTATTCTAGATTACTGCCATGGTCCTCTCTCCATTTATTTTTGAAATTAATATTAATGCTTCTTCTCTTTTATGGTGAGTACATCTCCTGTTGACATTCCCTTCAATTTTCATTCATTTAGTCACTAAAATGCATCTTAATGTAACTTGACAGAAGTGTGATCCATGTGTGTGTCTGTACCAGTGTCATAAGTATGAACTCACACAGGTTTGAAGTGATTTCTGTTTTGTCCTGGTTACAGTGTGGTCATCAGTCATGTTGGAGAGGCCCTGATGATATATTCTGAGAGAGAATCTCACCAGTAGTGAGACAGTGGCAGTGTTAAAAATAAAATCTATTTCATTTCATGTTTTTATATTCTTGTTTGTTCCCGAGTTATATGCCGACTCAATAAATATATATTTTTAAATATCAGACCTGCAGTATGTTCTTGGTAAACAGACAGAAACAATTTCATTTCAAAACAGCAGGATTTTCATGTTCACTTGGGATGAGGGGGTGAATTTAATGTCATCAAGAGCCACATCCATTTCCTGTAAGAACTGTCAGCCTGAACCAAACATTCTGCTGCTTTAATGTTACAAAATGTACTTTAATGTTATAAAAATTCAGAACTAGAGCATTTGACAAAGTAGAACATTTTTGTTGACATTTTAAATTTGTCAGACAAGATACCACACTACAAGCACTCATCTACAGAAACAACACCAACAAGAGCAATCCTGACCATAATCTGCATCACCAAGCACATCAATTGTGTGCACAAGATTTCAGAGACTCTACCCTCTGGTGGCCACAATTACAAGAGAAACGTACCCAACACAAACTTGTCGGAGGACTTTGTGGATTCACCAAGACCCAATCCCAGTACTTCCAAAATGACGGGATAGGGGAACGGGTAGGATGAAGGGACAGTCGTGGGACTGGGCCCAAGTTTCACAGTGATACTCAGTCTTTTTCATGATATCACATATACCATATTTTCCAGAGTATGAGTCACACCTTTTTCTGTATATCAGGTCTTTAATTTGGGACTTCTGTGCATTATTGTAGTGTACCTTTATTATTGGAATGTGTTGTTTTATTATTTGAGTTTATTGTGTTGATTCCTGATAAAGTCCTATATAAATAGTTTTTGGCATATAACTTGCACCAAAGTATACGTTGCAGGACCTCCTAAACAAGTAAAAAAAAAAAAAAAAAAACCCCGACATACCCAGAAAAACATGGTACAGTGACCACACAGACACAGAGTGGAGTAGTTTGCAGACCTGCTCTGCCTTTGGTGATGTAGTCCTACTTAGAGCCATAGAGCCAATTAACATCATTTGCAAACTGCAAAAACAACAAAAAAATCAGTATTCACACAGCACACCAACATTTTTAACAAATTCACAGTAGAACACAGTTTCACTGTACACCACAAACAATGCCAGGCCTGCTCACGTTGTCTGTTCTATGTAAAGAACGTACAGTTAAACAGACTTTTCACAGATGTACTTTTAACTCTCCTGCTGTGGCTTTGGAGAGAATAAAGCAGTGAAGGGTTGTCTTCTGCGTAACCGTGCCTGTGGACTCTTCTGTTCCTTGATATAACCTGTCAGAGATAAAAGCAGTAAATAAGACAAATTCAGTTGCCAGTACTGTGATACATCAAACCTACTCAACTGTTGCACAAAACAAAAAGTACGATAACAAAATGCAAGAGGCCCAACACCAATCCTCAGCTCTGATAGTTCCCATTATCAGCTTCGTTTCTTCTCTTTTATACTTACTAATTACATGAATTATTTTTAAAGATGCACTGTACAGAGGGTGAGACCATCAGAGCTAAACTCTACTGTTCATGAAGTGCTGCATTGTGGGAGACAAGCCAAGCTGTGACTTGATACAACGTGCAGTGATAAGAGTGTTGTGTAGCTGCAGAGCAGACAAATGTAGAAGAATGTATTTGAAACAAACTAAGCCTGAAGAAAATAGTGAACAGACTTGTGTGTTAGGTAATAGGAAGGCCCAAAGGTGCTTGTTTTTCCAAAATAAAGCATTGCTGGTTCTGCCATGGTTTTGGGGCCCTACTCTGGGGCTTGCGGGGCCCAGGGTTCCGCGGCCCGTTGGAGGGTGGCGGTGGGGCGCGGGTGTTGGCAATGGGGGTGGATGGCTGCTGGGGGGTTGGGGATCGTGGTCTCTGTGGGGTGGGGTGTTGCCCCACTTTTACTTGGGCGCTCTCCCGCTCTTGCGCTTTGGTGTTTGGGTCGGATTGGGGACTGGGGGGAGTTTGGAGCAGTCCTGCTGGCTGCGCTGGGGGAGTCTTGGGTGTTGGGGGGGCCTCATGTGCTTCCTGGCCCGGGGATTGGGTCTCGCTTCTTGTCTGGGGCCCCCCCGTATGGCTCGGTGTTCCCTGCCCGCACTCTGAGTTCGGCTGCAGTGGCTCCTTTGCCCCCTGTCCCCGCTGTCGCTCGCTCCTCCTTTTGGGGACCGTGGCCTGGGTGGTGTGGTTCTGGGGCCACCTGTTTTGGTGGGACCATACCGGCATCCTGTGTGGTTCCCTTGGGTATGGGGTTGCTTCCTGTGCCTCCATGCTCCCCTGTTGGTTTTTCGTGCTGCCCCGGTGGCTCTGGTTGCTGCCCTTCCTGACCCCTGTGCCCTTCCGCTGCCCTTTTTCTCCTGGGGCCCTGCGTGCTGGTCCCATTCCCATCATTGCTTGCAGTTGGCCGTATGGCTTCTGACATGCCGGAGTGGTCCAAGTCATATGGTATGGTTCTGTACTTTTGTCTTGGTCCAACACACCAGCCACAGTAGTGATCGGATATACAGATGTGATCTGGGTCTCTGTTTGTGGATGGTTGTGTGTTTGTGGCCGTCAACACAATTCAGTTTTGGGTGCTCTCAAGGGGATCAAGACTCTGCTAGATTAGGGTATGGATGCACACTAATTAGACAACAGACTGTTGCTGTCACTACTTGTTCATGTGTGGTTGTTTGTCCTGATAAGTTGTATGCTTGGGGCCCCGTCTCCTTGGTGTCTCACTTCACAGTTATTGCCTTCACCACTTGTCTTTCATTCTTGTCTGTCTTTGTGTTGTTTTGGTGGTCGGCCCATCCTGATAGAAGTTGTTGGTTGGCTTTGAGTAGGATGCTGTAGGCTGATCGGGAAGGGCGGATGGGGGTCTCACACACACACACACACACCACATTCACTCATGCACTACATACCTTCTGTCTTGCAAGAATAAATTGCATACATGTGTATTAATGTTCATAAATGGTTCTGCCAGTGTGGCATTTACCATTACTATATACGAGGTCTGTCCGAAAAGTAACAGACCTTTTTATTTTTTCATTATTTTTTATTGATTTCTCTGGTAGTCAGACGACGTCCCAGATCAACACAGCCTTCACTTTGGAAATGATCTGGTCATTTCAGCCTGTCGATGGTCGCTCGGAGCGTGGCGCGCCCTCCGCCGGTGTGGGCCGTCTTTAATCCGGTTGTAATGGTCCTTAATCTGTGTGACGCCGATAGAATCTTCACCGAAAGCCATCTGAATTTTCCGAATGGTTTCCACCTGGCTGTCTCACACAGTTTCTGAAAAATTTTCATGGAGCAAAGCGGCAGTCGCTCAGCCATTTCCCTGACAATGAAAATCCAACGAGGGGGCTGGACCAGTGCTCACTCAAAGCCTGCCCACAGGCGAATGACGCAACCGACAGGCGTGAAAAAACTCACGCATGCGCACGAAGGTTCAAGCTTAGTTGATGCAAGCGCACATGATTCAAATCCATATAGTTTTTGAAAAAAATTAAAAGGTCCGTTACTTTTCGGACAGACCTCATATGCAGAGGGAATATGTAGATAGAAAAAAAAAAAAATAAAAGGATTTTTTTATGGTTTTATTTATTTTTAATAAGGCTGGGCAAGTTAACGCGTAATTATCACGTTAACGCATTAATTAATGGCAACAAATTTTTTAAAATCGCACATTAACAGTGGTTTATTATTATTATTATTGTAAGAGCCTGTTGCTCACAGGCTTTTTTCTGTCACTGACTGCTACCGCGCTCACAAGAACCAGTGTGACGAGCCCCTGACATTGGAAAAAAATTGGCGGATAAACCAACCAACATGGCACGGAACTTTGACATGGCCATTTTCATTTTAAAGTACCTCCAGACGGCGTAGTCAACAGAACCAAAGTTATTTAAAGCCACTGCAAAGCTGCATTTGCTTATCAGCGGAGTACTTTGAGACTTAAATATCACCTAAATGCAGCACACACACAACTGATGTCAGCAAATCATTCAACAAAAACTGCGGCACGAGGCTTCGGCACACTACGTTAGATGCAGCGAGTGGGAGAACTACAGATAAAGACAAAAGCAGCTCACAAATGCGACAGCGAAATGGACTGCTACAGACTGCAGGCCGATTAATGCTGTGGAGGATGTCTGAGAGACATTCTGAGAATCGCAACAAATGACGGCATGTATGAGATTCCCTCACGACGCACCATAAAGGAGAGGACTGCAAAAGGCACAACTTTACAATGTATAGCCGCTGTTGCTCTCACTGGGGACTACTGGACATCACTGGGTAACCATAATTTATTTTTATTTAAGTGCAACTGCATAAACAAAATGCTGTTGTTAAGTGTTCGCAGAACAAACGTTATGGCACTTTTCGTTCATAAGGCAGAACCAGGGCTGTGAAATGAAAACTGAAATCCGAGGAAAGTTTGCAGGGGGTCTGGGGGGCGCAGCCCCCAGGATCTGGGGTCTAGGGCCTTGTGAGGCCCCAGAAACCAAATTAAATTTTCATCTACTGATACATTTTCAACATCTCCTGGAAGAACAAATCTCAAAATCAGTGCATATTTAAAAGATCCTAGATTCAACCTTTCATTTGAACCGTCAATGATCATGTTGAAATAACAGAATACGACGTGGAAGTAGGACCTGGTATGATTTTCCTTTTAATTGTAAACCAAATTATGCATTAACTCAGAACAATTAAACTACATGAAATTAATGAAGACTGAAAAGACTGTTAAACCATGTCAAAAACCACAGCTAAACCTTGTAGAATATTTTAAAAATCATAGTAAAATATCATAACATACCTTACAGTAAAAAAAAAGCCACACATTCTTGTGTAAATTCCTGTAAATCCACTCAAAGCCAGTGTCTTTTTCCCATGAAAAAAGTCTACATTAATAAAATCTAATTTACACTGTTGTGTAAATTCATGTAGCCACAATGTCTTTTTTTTAATGAAAGAAAGTCTAGATTAATGAAAGAAAAAAGGCACAATCTTTTCTGAAATCCTGTTTGAACAGAACAATGTTTATTTTCCAGAGAGAGAAAAAAATTCTTACCAGTTCGCTTTTCCCGTTTATCTTTCAGGTGTGTTGATGAAGCCAGCAACAATTCCACGGATTCTTGTCCTTATCACACTTTTTCAAACCCTCTTTCTCGCCATCTTCGCTCTGTCTGATGTCGCTCCGTGACACAGACATGCTGCAAAATTCTTCTTTTAAAAACTTTAAAGTTCTAAAAGTCTGCGATGTCCACATCCTATGTTTAGCTAAGCTTCGCACAGGGGCCACACAGTGTCACCGCAGCAACCAACCAGTCCCGCTTTACGACAACTGTCGTAACAGCTACGCTTTGAGTGGCATTTATTCTCCTCGAAACTCCGCGGATCCGAGGAAACTGATATGTATCTGTAACACACAGATCAGTGTCCACGGACTTATAAAACTTGCATGATGTAAAAAAAAAAAAGAACACTTTGCGATAACCATTTTAAAAACTCAGTAACGATCACGATTAAAGAGTACAACACTAACACCCCCCGTCCCCATGATGAAATCCACTGTAACTCCCTGCCCCTTTGGGATCTCTGGAAAAAACCTTCAAAGGCTCTAATACATTCAAAACACTGCAGCTAGAATTCTGATGAAAGTACGTAAACAGGAGCACATTACACCTATTCTCCATAACCTTCACTGGCTCCCCATCACCTATAGAATCCATTTTAACATTGCTCTCATCACTCACCAATGCATCCATGGCAATGCCCCACCTCAAAGACCTGCTCACTCCCCACACATCCTTCCGTTCCCTCTGTTCATATAACACTACTCTTCTCCGTCCTCCTCGCACCAAACCTCACACCATTGTAGACAGGGCCTTCTGTTCAGCTGCGCCTCATATTTGGAACTCCCTCCCTAACCATCTGAGGGCTCCACAAACTGTGGAAGCTTTTTAAAAAAGCCTCAAGACATACCTGTTTAGACAGGCCTATCACAGGTCCCAATAATTTCAATCTGTTGCATCTTAGCCTTTTTATTCTATATTATTATTTTAGTTTTTATTCTCGTTTATCCTTGATTTTTTTCACTGTGTTCTTACCCTGTAGCACTTTGAGATTTTTATTCATGAAAGGTGCATTATAAATGAAATTGATAATTATTATCATTATCATGACATTGTTTAACATGATGTCATTGAACATCAAGTTACACTCATTTTACGTAAAACAATTAGTTCTGTTGATGAATGTTTATTTTCTTTTATGAGTGAAATATTTATCTAATCACAGAAATCTGCTAGAAGTGTCTTACTGTGGAACACTGAAAGGATGTCATCGCCCTGCCTCTGTAACATGTTGTTAACAGTGTAATTTTGCATAGTTATTTTTTCTTCTTGTTGGTGGTGGTGGGACAAAGTGCTAGCGTCCTCCAGCTGAAAAACTCACCCAAAGCAGACAGATACTGAGACACTTCTTTAAAAAACCCTTTTAAAAACCCCTTAACAAGTAACTTCCGTCATAAGGAACATTTCCAGACGTCATCTTCCAAAACAAGGCTGTCATGTGGAGAACAGTTTTCATCTGTGATGATGAATCCTGTCAACAAGTCAGATTAAAGGACTATTTAATCTGTGTGCCGGCTTCTAAAGTTTTAGCTTTCGTTGTTAGCTCGACGTCGTCTTCTCCATTTTTTGTAGAAGGGTTACAGCACTATAAACAGGCCTGGTATATGTACTACAGCATTTTCACATGGTTTCACTGGATCTGTGAGAACGGAGATTTTTGAATGGAACACTTTTTGAAAATGACAAAGAAAAAGACTGTATAGGGGAAGTTCAGTTTCAGTGCAGACAAGGCCGTGACAATGAAACTAAATTAATTTAATGTTTTAATTAACTAAACTAATTAAATTAAATTAAAATAATAAATAAGGAAATATTTGCTTGGGGGTGTTATGACAAATCCAGGGGGAGCTCTAGCACCCCCTAGTGCCCCTGGTGCCGCCCATGTTTGGAAAACACCTTTGGGGAGATATTCACTGTATTTTTGGCCATTTAAAATATAAGTTTAGTTTCTAAGAGTCGTCATTATCTAATATATAAGGCCGACCATGTGTATTCGCTATGCACAGCCAATGTAATTAAGCAATCGACACCAAACTTGCTATGGTGACGGAGGTCCTTAGGTTGAAAGCGTACATGCACGAACAGACACACACACGCGCAATCAGCCTTATATTAGATCACAACCCGCTCACTGGAGCCCTTATTTTCACAGTTCATGTAGTACTCAGGTCAGGTAGCAAGCATCACACTTTACTAACTACGCAGTTGCGGCTTGCTAGTGTGCACTTTAATTACAATCCGAACGAGACAATGTGCGCCATGTGCGAGTTAAGGTACGTGTTTTTTTCAATTAAAATATACCATCCCAATTCCAATGAAGTTGAAACGTTGTGTAAAATGTAAATAAAAACACAATACATTGATTTGCAAATCCTCTTTAACCTATATTCAATTGAATACACCACAAAGACAAGATATTTAATGTTCAAACTAATAAACTTTAATGTTTTTGTGCAAATATTTGCTCATTTTGAAATGGATGCCTGCAACGTGTTTCAAAAAGCTGGGACAGTGGTATGTTTACCACTGTGTTACATCACCTTTCCTTCTAACAACACTCAATAAGCGTTTGGGAACTGAGGACACTAATTGTTGAAGCTTTGAAGGTGGAATTCTTTCCCATTCTTGCTTGATGTACAACTTCAGTTGTTCAACAGTCTGGGGTTTCCGTTGTCATATTTTGCACTTCATAATGCGCTACACATTTTCAATGGGTGACAGGTCTGGACTGCAGGCAGGCCAGTCTAGTACCCACACTTTTTTACTACAAAGCCACACTGTTGTAACACGTGCAGAATGTGGCTTGGCATTGTCTTGCTGAAATAAGCAGGGACGTCCCTGAAAAAGATGTTGCTTGGATGGCAGCATGTGTTGCTCCAAAACCTGGATGTACCTTTCAGCATTGATGGTGCCATCACAGATGTGTAAGTTGCCCATGCCATGGCCACGAACACACCCCCATACCATCACAGATGCTGGCTTTTGAACTTTGCGCTGATAACAATCTGGATGGTCTTTTTCCTCTTTTGTCCAGAGGACACAACGTTCATACCACAGTACACTTTTCCACTTTGCGTCTGTCCATTTCAAATGAGCTCGGGCCCAGAGAAGGCAGCGGAGTTTCTGGATGTTGTTGATGTATGGCTTTTGCTTTGCATGGTAGAGTTTTAACTTGGACTTGTAGACGTAGCAACGAACTGTGTTAACTGACTGGTTTTCTGAAGCGTTCCTGAGCCCACTTGGTGAGATTGTTTCACAATGTCGGTTTTTAATGTACTACCACCTGAGGGATCGAAGGTCACAGACATTCAATGTCGGTTTTTGGCCTTGCCGCTTACATGCAGAAAGTTCTCCAGATTCTCTGAATCTTCTGATTATATTATGGACTGTAGATGATGGAATCCCTAAATTCCTTGCAACTGAATGTTGAGAAACATTGTTCTTAAACTGTTGGACTTTTTTTCATGCAGTTGTTAACAAAGTGGTGATCCTCGCCCCCATCTTTGCTCGTCAACGGCTGAGCCTTTTGGGGATGCTCAATTTCAATTTAATTAGCTTATAATGCACCAAATCACAGCAAAGCCGTCTCAAGGCTCCTTACATAAAACAATTCAACATAAAATTTAAATAAATAATTAAAAATTAATAATAAAAAAAATTCATATACATGATTAAAAACAGAAGTAAAAGAATAAAACATAAAAAATAAAAACTATTCATAAAGAGAATAAAAACAGGTTTTCAGTCTCGACTTAAAAATGCCCACGGACTACGACTGTCCACGGACTACACGGTCACAGGAAGACTGTTCCACAGGGTGGGTGCGCGATGCAAAAAGGCTCTTTGACCTGCTGACTACTTCTTCACCCTGGGAACACAGAGAAGTCCCGCATCCTGCAACCGCAAAGCCCGGGCCGGCACGTAAAGCTCCACCAGATCAGTCAGATAAGATGGTGCCAGTCCACGAGCAAACCTTATAAGTCAATAACAAAACCTTAAAATCTGCTCTCACAGAGACAGGGAGCCAGCGCAAAGATGCCAAAATGGGTGTGATATGTTCAGACCTTCTGCTACATGTCAGAAGTGTGGCGGCAGCATTCTGAACCAGCTGAAGACCCCTGATGCTGGACTGCGGTAACCCTGAAAATAGAACATTACAATAATCTAGAACAAACAAAAGCATGAATCAGGGTCTCAGCATCAGCCATAGACAGGATGGGGGGGATCCTCGCTATATTTCGCAGATGGAAAAAAGCAGTCCTAGTAACATCCCTGATGTGGAGGTCAAAAGACACTGTGGGATCAAAAATTACCCCGAGGTTCCTCATTTTGTCTGTATGATGTATGACACACGAACCCAGGCCGAGCGCCAGCTGGTCAAACTGATGCTGATGTCTCACTGGACCAAGAACCATCATTTCAGTCTTATCAAAGTTTAAAAGTAGGAAGTTCCTAGACATCCAACTTCTCACTGATAGAAGACAGTCCTCCAGGGATTTTATGGGAGTGAGATTTCCCGCAGTTATTGACATGTACAACTGAGTATCATCAGCGTAACAATGAAAGGCAATCCCAAAACTCCGCAGTATACACCCAAGGGGTGCCACATACAGGGAGAAAAGCAAGGGGCCTAAAACGGATCCCTGTGGAACCCCAAATCTCATATCACAAATTTACAGCTAAAATTTAGCCCTCCGCAAACCTGTCAGCACATCCGGGATGTTGCCGAGACGTCAAAGAGAAGACCCTATCCCAACATGCATTGCGCGCGCCAACTATAATTTGTGGATTTACGTCAGTTTGCATCTCTTACAAAAGCACCTTTTTATTGTCTTATAAGGAAGGATCGACTTTTTTTAAAACTTCATATTGTCTTGCGGTACGTTTGGTGAGTATACATTTCTTTTATTTTTTTCTTTTAATTTTGCTTGAAAATTATTTTTCCTACGGCCATTTGATTGAGTGGTGTCGCATTGAAAATCTACTGTCTTTAGCCTCGGTGTTACCGTTGCGAGGTATGTATGCGGGACCCGAAAGAATCCAAGTCATTAAAAAGATACAAACCTCTCTCAGTGGCCACGGAGCTCTGCGGCTGCGATTACCAAGACTGTGCGGCACTGAGGATTTTTCCGCAAGAAATCTGTCCTTGCGGGCGGCCGGAGCGCTCCACATCAAAACAGCGAGAGTAGTCTCTGGACTTGTTGCCAGGTTGGCCGCACCTCCATTCAGTAGACAGGGAGGTGGTGCCGGAGTTAGCCACAGCTCTGCACAGCAGCGGTGTGAGTGGCCCGCTGCTGCGTTTACCGAGCCCGCAGACTCGGTAAGTGCATCGGAGGCAGTGAGAGCAAGGTGTCGGGGAAGAACGTTGCCCGCTGTCGATGTCGCCGCTGATCTGAGCATGCAGAGCTGTATCTCACATTCATTGCAGCTTACTTTTGGATGTTGAAACCAGGATGTGTATAACAGTAACACTACTAACAGATAAAATCAATTTCAATGCGGGATTGGACTGAAGGTGCTCGCGCTCCATCTTCTGCCTCACGTCACTGCAATGTCCTGGATGTACACACAGTTTTCGCAGAGGGCCAAATTTTAGCTGCAAATTTGTCATTTTTAAATGAAGATTTCTCGGCTGAATTACAAATTTGGGCTTGCAGATTTACTTTACTGCATTCATAAGGGTCTTATAAATACATATCAGCTATTTCTTTCTGAGATCTGACCACATTTATTTCAATGCAGGTCTACTTTAAAGTCACCAGTAATCAAAATGTTATTTGCACTAGTTGACAAACTCGAGATGAATGCACCAAATTCATCTAAGAAATCAGAATATGGGCCAGGGAGCCTACAAACAGTGACAAAATAACATAGCTGAGCTCCAGTTTTATGACCCTGACAGTACTTAGCACCATATGCATAACAGAGAGTCAGATGCTCAAAGGAATTATATTTGTGACCCCCAACACCTAATAAAGAAAACCTAGAATTATAAATAAAAGCAATATCCAGCCTTGCTTCAAACCATGAGACATGTGACTAAATGTATATGCCAGTGGGCAGGCCTCATTCAGAGAAAGGAGAGTTGTGGGTTTGAGCCAGGTTTCACATAAGCCAATCATATCTAAGTGATGATCCATGATTAGATCATTAATCAACAAAGATTTCGAGGACAGTGATCTGATGTTCAGGAAACCCAGGGTAAGGACCTCAGTGGGGATGACAGTCTGACTGTTTGGAACCCGGCGAAGCAAGCCCAGGTTCCGAGAGCGCCACTGGCGCACATCAATCCGGCGAAGATGTGGACGGCTGGACCGACAGCCCTCAGAGCCAACCAGTGGCACCACACAGGCTTTAACCGGATCCACAGGGCGCCAGGGCAGCATAGATCCTGCCAGAATTCTGCGCACAGCTCATCCAGATACCAACAGCAGGCCAAACAGTGCTTCAGCTTCACCAATCGGCCACTTCGTCTCCCGCATGTGATGACTGCGCTTAGCACGGCACAGAAAAGCCAGCACCTCCGATAAAAATGGGGGCGGAAAGTTCTGTCCACCTGCTGATAACCACACCGCACCCCGAACCGGGGGCTGGAGATCCAGCAGCGTTTGGCGATCATACACCCGCAGTGCCTCTGATTCAAAAACAGCATTAAGTTAAAAACAATAAAATAACAAACTGGAGAGAAGCAGGTGAGCAGCCAGACACAACGGCGCCATCTTGGCACTCCCACCTCTCAAACCCGATGTTGGTTATGTTCCTTTTATACCCAATCATGACACTCACCTGTTTCCAATTAGGTGTTCTTTGAGCATTCGTCAATTTTCCCAGTCTTGTTGCCCCGTCCCAACTTTTTTGAAATATGTTGCAGGCATCCATTTCAAAATGAGCAAATATTTGCACAATAACAACAAAGTCTATCAGTTTGTACATTAAATACCTTGTCTTTGTGGTGTATTCAATTGAATATAGGTTGAAGAGGATTTGGAAATCATTGTATTATGTTTTTATTTACATTTTACACAACATCCCAACTTCATTGGAATTGGGCTTGTACCTGCTGTGCATGGCATGCCAGAGCATTGCAGTGATATGACATGCTATCGCCTTTTCATCATCACTCACTTGAGTCTCACAAATGTCACATATTGCTCTGTGAAAAGTAATGATGATGTGGATGATCACACTATGAGGATGTTTTTCAGCGGCAGGAACTGGGAGACTAGTCAGGACTGAGGGAAAGATGAATGCAGCAATGTACAGAGACATCCTGGATGAAAACCTGCTCCAGAGCACTCTTGAACTCAGACTGGGGCGACAGTTCTTCTTTCAGCCGGACAATGACCCTAAGCACACAGCCAAGATATCAAAGGAGTGGCTTCAGTATAACTCTGTGAATGTCCTTTAGTGGTCCAGCCAGAACCCAGACATGAATCTGATTGAACATCTCTGGAGAGATCTGAAAAAGACTGTGCACCGACGCTCCCCATCCAACCTGATGGAGCTTGAGAGGTGCTGCAAAGAGGAATGGGCAAAACTGCCCACAGATAAGTGCACTAAGCTTGTGCCATCATATTCAAGAAGACCTGAGGCTGTAATTGCTGCCAAAAGTGCATCAACAAACTATTGAGAAAAGGGTGTGAATACTTATGCAAGTGTGATTTATTCATTTTTTTGTTTGTTTTTTTTCTTCCAAATTTAAAAAAAAAAAATCCTTTTGTTGTCATTATGGGGTGTTGTGAGTAGAATTTTGAGAGAAAAAAAATGAATTTACTCAATTTTGGAATAAGGCTGTAACATAAAATACAGAAAAAGTGAAGGGCTGTGAATACTTTCCGGGGGCTGTGAATACTTTCCGGGTGCACCGAACATGGTGGAGTTAATTAAATTTCCTGACTCTGCCTCAAAATGTACCCTTTCTTCAATTTTGTAGAAAATTAGATATGGTTTGCCCAATCTAGGCGATTTATTTTGCACTCCAGTTCCCAAACTTTTCAAGTCATTGTGAAATCAAGCAATTTGCAGTGCAACTTCATTCATCTTAACCCTCTGGGGCCGACGGCATTGTATACGATGGCTAAGACCAAGCTTTACTAAATTATAAATAACTTTTTAATGATATGAGATGCTCAAACAAAGAGTGTGTTACTATCAGGATTGCTCCACTAGTTTGCATGTGAATGTTACTGGATAACTCTGTTGCTTTCTCTGTGTAAAGCACTGTTTACCATATCAAAACAACAAAATGCATAGACCACTTTGTATATATTGTTCAAAATGTGCATTTGTGTTTATTGTTTGAACCTTTTTGTTGTACAGTCTTTCACACAAGACCTCAAATTACCTTTATAAAGTGTCAAAACAGTTGTTTATTATAGTTTGCTGTGTGTTTTGAATAAATGTGTGTGGAAAATTATTTTTCGCTTTATTTTTTCCTTGCCTATTTTTGACTGTAAACCTTTATTACACTTATAAAACACAACAAAAACATATATATTCTGAAAGCACAGGTTGTCCTGAAAAAAAGAGACAGAAAACTTGATTGTGGGATGCAGGGAGAGCTGTTAACAGTAGTAATAATAAAACATTTATGCCAGGCGAGTGAACTGTTCAAAAATGCCCTCAGACCCCAGAGGGTTAACATGACAGCTAGTAAAAATGCAAATTTACCTCTTTCAATGCAAGTTTGGGTTGATGGGAATCCGACTTCCCAGAAGTTTTCAGGTGTACAAGGTGGAATATGAAGGAAACGATGCCTTGAGCACGCAGACAACTTCTTTTGTTTTTGTTCTTCTGGGAGGTTAGCATAATACTAGAGGAAACCATAATCCATTACCAATGATTAAAAAAAATGAACAGATTTAAATGAATTTCAGTAAAAACTTATTAAAGTAAAAACTTACAGTTTCACATTCTTTGCATGTTGTGCCTTTCAGTTTTCTTCTCTCTTCTTTCTTGCGGATGACGGCCACATGTGCAAATGTTGGGTTCCTAATTCACAAGAATAAAGTATGTGTCATGACTACAAAATAATATGTGGTAAGAACTCCAAGAATGCCCCGTCAATGGGTGATTAATGCAACCATATAGAGTACTGTGCAAAAGCTTTAGGCATCCCAGAGTTATAATAAAAGAAGTACTTGATACTCCTCACCCCCTTTTTTATTGGCATGTCAATAAAAACAGTTCCAACAAACATGAATATGTAAGCTGTACCCCCCCCCCCCCCAATAATAATAATATTAAAACATTTTTTGTAAGTGTACTGGCCAGTAGAACACCACACAAACAGTTGCAAATGATCATGCAATTTTAAAATGATTGTACACAATTTCTCATACTTTAAGTCACATTCTTTCTTAAAACGTTTTTGATGTCCTGCGACATAATCTGGTGCAACTTATATACTGAAAAATCACACATAAATAGAACTCTATTCTCATATCAGTTATTATTAAAGTTGAAATTCATCACACATTTCATTTATGCATGAATATTTATCAGGTTTTCATCATTTGTGATGCTTTTATGAAGCATTTGCACAGTACTGTTTATATTTTAATAGCCAAGTGGCCTGTATGCGTGTACGTGCATGGTTTTGATCATGGAGTACCTGGGGACAGCTGGCCTTTGGCGTTTGGTATACTTATGTAGTTTGGGTCACAGATGAACGCTGTGAAAATGTAAAGTTGATAGGACTAATATTCTTGAAGAAATTAGCAATATTAGCTAACTGAACAATGGATGCTGTGTTGCAATGCACCATAGCAGTTTGAGGTTTTGGGGTTTTAAATGTTGTTACTGTGGTTCATGTTACTTTAACAGTGTTGTTAGTATTATTGGTTTACTGCATTTTTGTAGTTCAGTTGGTTTAGTTACATGTAATGTTTCTGTTATCACGAGTGAGAAGTGTAGTGCATTTGATGTCTTACACCATCGCCTCAAAACAGAACATTGATAGGACTAATATTTTTGAGAAACTATGGATACTGGCTAACACCACTGAACAGTGGACATCGATTGCATTCTGGATGCACACCATTCCAGCAGTAAATCATCTATATATCAAAAGCGTGCATGCGTGATTTTATTTAATACGTTCAATGTAAGAACATCATATAATTGTAAATATGTTAAAAATACATGGATGACGCAAGAAAGTGAAAACACTTGCAGTTGTATGTAAAAGTTTGGGCACCCTTGATAATTTCCATGATTTTCCTTTATAAATCATTGGTTGTTTGGATCAGCAATTTCAGTTAAATATATCATATAGCAGACAAACACAGTGATATTTGAGAAGTGAAATGAAGTTTATAGGATTTACAGAAAGTGTGCAATAATTGTTTAAACAAAATTAGGCAGGTGCATAAATTTGGGCACCCCAACAGAAAAAATACAGTAGATCATCTTGCTGCAGAAATAACGGCCCCTAAACGCTTCCTATAGCTTCCAACGAGTGTCTGTATTCTGGTTGAAGGTATTTTGGACTATTCTTCTTTACACAACATCTCAGGTTTGTTGATCTCCGAGCATGGACAGCCCCGTTAAAATCACACTACAGATTTTCAATAATATTCAGGTCTGGGGACTGAAATGGCCATTCCAGAATGTTGTACTTGTTCCTCTGCATGAATGCCTTAGTAGAGTTTGAGCAGTGTTTAGGGTCGTCTTGTTGAAAGATCCAGCCCTGGTGCAACTTCAACTCTGTCACTGATTGATGAACATTGTTCTCAAGAATCTGCTGATATTGACTGGAATCCATATGACCCTCAACTTTAACAAGATTCCCAGTACCTGCACTGGCCACACAGCATGATGGAATCACCTCCAAATTTTACTGTGGGTAGCAAGTGTTTTTCTTGGAATCCTGTGTTCTTTTCAGCCATGTATACCGCCCCTTGTTATGTCCAAATAACTTCATTTTAGTTTCATCAGTATCTCATTCCAAAATTAAGCTGGCTTGTCCAAATGCACTTTAGCATACCTCAATCGACTCTGTGGCGTGTATGCAGAAAAGGCTTCCTCTGCATTACAGCATCATACAGCATCTGTTTGTGCAAAGTGCACTGTATAGTTGCACAATGCACAGAGACACTATCTTCAGCAAGATCATGTTGTAGGTCTTTGGAGCAGGTCTGTGGGTTGACAATGACTGTTCTCACCATCCTTCACTTCAGCTTATCTGAGATTTTTCTTGGCCTGCCACTTTGGGCCTTAACTAGTGCTGTGCCTGTGTTCTTCCATTTCCTCACTATGTTCCTTACAGTGGTAACTCTCTGAGATAGCTTTTTGTATCCTTCCCCTAAACTATGATGTTGAACAATCTTTGTTTTCAGGTCATTTGAGAGTTGTTTAGAGGCTCCCATGTTGCCACTCATTTAGAAGAGATGCAAAGAGGGAAAACATTTGCAAATGCTCACCTTAAATACTCTGTCTCATGATTGGATTCACCTGTGTAAGGAGGTCAAGGATCAACGAGCTTACCAAACCAAATTTGTGTTCCAATAATTAGTGCTAAATGTATTCAAATCAATAAAATGACAAGGATGCCCAAATTTATGCACCTGCCTAATTTTGTTTAAATAATTATTGCACACGTTCTGTAAATATATCAAATATCAGTGTGTTTGCCTGCTATATGATATATTTAACTGAAATTTCTGATCCAGACAACCAATGATTTATAAAGGAAAATCATGAAAACTAATCAGGGGTGCCCAAATTTTTGCATACAACAGTCTTTCCATTATGGTCCATTTAAAAATCAAATGACAAAATAGAAGTAATAATAAATGAAATAATAAAATAAAAGTCTGTATATAATAACAAGAACCTAAGCAATTTATAAATACATTAAGGCAGTAAATTAACATTAAAAATTACATAATTTACAGGAAATAAAAGGGTTGAGTTTTACAATTTTTACAAGTTTTACAAAATTTTACAATTTTAAAAAAGAACAATCTGCAAAAGAGGAAAAAAGCAATGCTGTCAAGCAAAGCTTATTCAAGAACTTGGAGGAGGTTCACAAAGAGTGGACTGATCCGGAAGTCTGTGCATCAAGAGTCACCACACACAGACATGCCCTGGAAATAGGTTACATGTGTTGCTTTCCTTGTGTCAATCCGCTCCTGAACCAGAGACAATGTCAGAAGTATCTTCAATGGACTAAGAACAAGAACTGGATCAATGCTAAATGGTCCAAAGTCTTCTTTTTAGACTGAAATAAATTTGGTGTTGTTTTGGAAATCAAGGCTCCAGGTTCAGGAGTAAGACTAGAGTGGCACAGAATCCAGAGTGCTTAAATTCCAGAAGTTTCCACAGTCAGGGATCTTTTGGGGTGCCATGTCACTGTGTTTTAACAAGTCCAAAATCAACGCAGCTGTCTAACAGCAGATTTTAGAGCACTTCATGCTTCTGTCTACTGACAGGATTTATGGAGATGCAAATTTCCTTTTCCAGCAGAATGTGGCACCTGCCCACAGTGCCAAAACTTCTGCTAACTGCTTTGCTGGCAATAATTATCAAAATTTAAAAATATGCTTGAAACATTTTACTTCATATGTAGTGAGTCTGGAATATATAAAATTTTCACACTCTGGAATATCTGGCAAAAAATACTGACCCATTGCCATTTTTTGAGATAGATACAATTGATGACCAGCTGTACCCATTTTCCATGTAATGTGGAGTTGAGTCATGAAGGCTATCAGATGTAAAACCCGTGCCAAATCAACATGCAGATCGATACTGGATTTTCTGGGGTGATCCCCAGGGGAAAACAAAAAGGCAGAAGCAGAAAGAAAAATTATATAGTTTCTTGACACCTTGACTTTTTGGAATATTGCTCCTAATGAGGAATCTGACTTGTGGAGATCCACAATTTTTCTTAGAATGCTTTAGCTCAATTCTTTTGCTTTCCCCATGCTCTTAAAGTCAAGAAGGCACTGGATCAACAGGTACTCCTGCAGTTAAACCCCAATTATATCAGTTAGTCATTCAAAATATTTTAAAATACATTACTGTGCATGTGAATGTGTTTGTCTTTATGTAGCTCTGCGATAGACTGGTGTTCTGTCCAGAGTGTACTCTGCCTAACATGTCCCTGTGACCCTTACTTGGAGTAAGCAGGTATAGAAAATTGATGGACTGCATAAATTACAGTAGAGTCATTCCATCTCAAGTCAACCAGAGGCTCCCAGGTCACGTCTCAGCCCTCGTCTACAAATTTAATATGTTGTTCCTATTGCAAAGTTATGATGAAATGCTATATATTAGGTCTCTATCTTGAAAACCTCTGAAGTTATAGCCCCGGGAATTTTTTGTGAACTTTTCAGCTTTTGCGAAAACTGTGTTTTCTACTAACTTTGGACATCAATAACTAGATGTCTGCTAATGTCACAGCATTGAAACTGTGCATCCTTGGCTAACCATATGTGTAGAGTTGGAAAACTGAGTCAGTTGTGAAGTATCTGGTATGATCTGCCATCTATAAAGGCCTCAAAATGGTAGCTAACCCATAATTTAACTTTGTCATATTTCTCATAGTGCCAAAATGAAGAAATGAAATGTGCTATGGCAGTCTAATTTGTTTTACTATGACTTCTGATATGATTGCGCATTGCTATTAGGTTATATCATATATAAAGCTGATTTAAGCCAAATTTATGGTTGCTAGAATTATTCTAATTTTGAAAAAGCCTTAAAATATGGCGCTTTTTGACATCCCAGATGCCAATGGAGGTAATTGCCAATCAAATTCGTATTTATTACATATCTGTGATTAATTAACTTGTATTGTGAAAATAAAATATAGCAAGATATATTGCTGTGTTGTGAATCGCATAGCTTTGATACTGCACAGACTGCAAAAATATAAGGTTAATAAGTTGTTAAAATATTATTAACTCTAGTAATTTCACCATGCGTAACAAGCGTGTTACTTACCCTGATGTGCAACACAATACTACCAGAAGGAATCTCAAAAACAACACCATATTTGCAACATACCATCTTGAGATGTGTAAAAATACATGGTAAAAACAACATTACAGTAAGTACAATAAAATTCTATGTAGCATTTATTAACATTACTAGCAGAGTGTAGAGGGACTGTGCAGACTTTGACTTGTTTGTCTGTTGGGAGCAGTATTGTGTGAAACACTATTTGTATATACAGTGGTCCCTCGTTTATCGCGGGAGTTATGTTCTAAAAATAACCCGCGATCAGCAAAATCCGTGAAGTAGTCAGCGCTATTTTTTGCAATTATTATAGCTGTTTCAAGGCTGTAAAACCCCTCACTACACACTTTATATACTTTTCTCATACAGGCATGAACATTTTCTCACTTTTCTCTCCTGTGTAAACACTCTCTTTTTTCTTCTGGGCGAGAAGATTATAAACAGACACACGCAGAACTCTCCCTTCGCTCACTGCCTCCGGAGGTACGGATGTGGGACCCGCAAAGAATCCAAGTCCTCTCTGTGGCCACGGAGCTCTGAGGCTGTGGTCAACATCCGCATCAAAACAGCGAGCGTAGTCTCGACCTGTTGCCAGATTTGGCGCAGCTCCGCACAGCAGACAGGAGGACGGTGTGAGTGGCCCGCTGCTGCGTTTACCGAGCCCGCAGACTCAATAAGCGCATCGGAGGCAGTAAGAGCAATCGCGGTGATGCCGACCGGTGCCGCGACCGGCCCGCCTGATAAGGACGCAGAACACAATGCGCAAAAAAAAAAAAAAAAAAAAAAAAAGCAGCATGCAAAATTGCAAAAAACAAAATCTGCAAAACTGCGAGGCCGCGAAAGGTGAACCGCGTTATAGCGAGGGACCACTGTATTGCACATTATGAATGTTACTGTTGCATGCATTGCTATTATTGCAAACTAAAACAGTCTCTACATGTTACAAATGTGCGTATCATACTGTCAGACAGTACGAGAGTAAAATCAGTTTCTGAATCTTACAGTACTTATGTGAAACAAAACCAATGCTAGCACTGGATTTACTAAAAAAAAAAAGAAGTGAGTATTGATCCCCCAAACACCAATGGACGCAATTTTTTCTGCCCAACATTTAATGTTTCTCACCGTCTTTTGTGCTCTTGACTTTGACTTGGAATGTTTGCAGAAGGAACCTGTTCTTCTTTGGGAGGGGGAAAAAAAAAAGAAGAAAAAAGACACAAATTCAACTGAAGATCACAACCAACAATGTCAAGAAATAGTACTGGCTTGAATATAGACATACCATCCTCCTCTTCATCATTATCACCAGCACAGGATGGGCTATGGTCCAAGTGTGAGTTGTACTCCCCGTAGGCCGTCACGTCAAACATTTGATCCAAAGTATCATTTTTCTCCTCACACCAACCTTATAGGGCAGATGAGCAAAATTTAATGTAGTTTTTATTATGTTACAGTCCTGACTAGACAGAAAAAAGCAGAGCACTTTAAAGTGTAGAATACCATCAGTCCTCATTGAAATACTAATCAGTTACTCTCACTGCTTCAGATGACATATTTACAGTGGTGGGCACAGTTCCGATAATCCGATAACAGATAATTATCGAAGATAACGTTTTCATCATCAGATTATCTTTTCAGATAAATTTTAAAACCATTATCGGACCAATTATCTTCCGATACATTAAGTTCCGATAACGTTCAGTCTGATAACATTTTTTTTGGTGGTGAAGTGAGTAAGGTTTAACAGTCAAAAAGGTTTGTAAACAGCTAAAATCGTTCCTGGCTCCTCCAGGCTGTGTGCAACAGTCAGGCCGCTGTTGGAGCTCAGAAGGGGGAGGGCACGCTCACTGTGCCTTCACTGCACGTGGGTCTTTTCAGTTCTTCAGCAACAAGGTTATTGCCTCGTTTCTGATTAAAACTGCGCTCCAGTCATCTATCTCAGCGACAGTTATCTGAAGCTTTTGTACAACAATCACTTCCCCATAAATTCATAATAACAGACGTGAGCACTCTCAGAGGCTGAGAGTTATAAATTTTACCATTCACACTGAATGCAACATGGGTGACGTTATACAGAGATAAACTGTGACTCCTGCGATTTACTGTTTTTATATATATATATATATATATATATATATATATATATATATATATATTTATGTATATATATAGATTAAAAACAAAATTACAAAATAAAAACTTCACTGCGCTCTGCGCATGCTCTGACTGGCTGTTGCTGGCTGATGACGTCGACAGCCTCGTGTTTAGTAGTTAGTCTTCGTGCGTTTCGAACGTGACTAGCAGCGAGTGAGCGAGCCAGCGAGCATTATTTTTTTTTCTGAGCTTACGGTGGTTTTTGGGGGGGAAAATGAGTGAGAAAAACGTTGTTTGTGTTCCACGGCCTGAGGATGACGTCCAAGAGGAGCCTGGATCGAGTGGGGAGGTGTCTGGAGCAGCTCAGGCTGAGGCCCAGGCCTGCCACGAGGTCCAGAACCCGTGGCCTCACCTGGAGGATTTCTTTGTTTTCCAATCGCTGGACAAGAAGAACGCTAGCATCCTTTTTTTTCCAGTGTGTCCTGTGTCACCCAAAGGAGACAACAATTAAAGGGCACACAACCAGCCTTTGTAATTTAAAGTCCCATGTGAAGGGGAACCACCCAGGCCATGCAATCCAATTTGAAGAAAGGATCAAGGCCGGTTCTTCACGTGGGAAACACAGGCATTCGTCAGCTAGCAGCAGCAGCAGCCAGTCTTCATTTGGTGGGCAGCCACCCGCAAAAAAAAGTCAGCAGTCCCAGCCTACTATTCGGGGGGCTTTTGCACAGTCGGCTGCTGGCACTGGCGTCCACCAGTCTGTGGTGGACTCGAAGATCATGGACCTCTTCGTATGCAACATGCTGCCACTGCATGTTGTGGAGTCCCCCACATTCATCAGTTTGGTCAAGACCTTGAACCCCAGCAAAACGTCGATGTCCCGCCGCACCCTGGGGAGGAAGATCTTGACCAGCCACAAACAACTGGAGGAGTATCTTATAAGATATTTTTTGCAAAACAAAGTGTATTGTATTTTGAAATTCAAGTAGAAGCTTCCTTAACAGTACATGATGATGAAACTGAAAAGATACTAAATTTCTTGGGAGTTATTGATGTTAAATTAATTTTGAAAACACAAATTATGTTAAATCCAAAATGTGAAATTCCATTGCAATTGTGTACAAAGCGAGATGTGCACTACTTGTTGTTAAGATGAGACATTTAAGTTTATTAATATCTACAAATGTTTGTGTTTTGCTTGTTCTGCTCTCTTTTTGCTTCTGTTGTGAGGGGTAAAATGCAAAATGGGGACTGAAAAGTGAAAATCACAAAATGGGATAAAATGTAATGAAACTGAGCAGACTGAGTCCAAATAAGCACTTTTATTCAATTGTTTGGTCTTTGTTTTGCGCCCACTATAAATTGGGCCAGATACTGGTCGGTCTCTCTCTCTCTCTCTCCTAGCCTGTGATTGGTTGGTGGTTGAGACGCTGACGTCAGCGTTAGTGGGCCTCACACTGACCAAGTATGTGGCCCAATTCTGGGGCGGTTGTCAGTCTAATGTATTCGAGGCAGCAGCGCCATCTGGTGTTCAAGAGATAAATCTTCAGCCACTAGGTCAGTCTGCTCCATTTCGTGATCAGCCCCCGTTTTGCTCCATTGGGTACTATTATTTTAGTATAGCTGGTAAAATTTACTGAGGTAAAATGGGTAGTATAAGTGTGTATAAGCTTTTGCTGCCCATTCGGTTAATTAGGTCAACTGAGAAATCAGTTTTGTGTATTAATTTATTATATATTTTTTAATATTGTCATGTTTTCCTAATCTTCCTTTTTATCCAGATTTTCCGCATTTAGAAATGCAATTTCATTACACTTAGGTTGATTTGCACACTTGATTTGCATAGTAAAGGTACTACAATAATAATCCCAAAATAATTTTGTATGATTGTTTTATTATTGCTATTCACCTTATTGACGTTTCAAATCCTGCAAAACCTCGGAGAGGTCGCCGCACTGTGAGATCTCAGTAACATTGAGAACTGCATTGAGATGCTCTGATCACGCTGCACTTTAACCACTGCACATGGACAACACCATTAACATCACAATATAAATTAATATATTATTTGCATTTATAGATGTTGTTATTGTTTGTTTTATGTAAACATGTGAGAATCACAGTCTGTCTCTCCGTTAATTTTCAATGGGAGCTGCTGTGAGCTACAATTGCTTCCTGATCATGTCGTTCTGGGGGAAAGTGAAGTTTGCTCTTTGTCTTGATTATTGTTCTTTACAGCACTGTTTGTCCTCTTTGTTCCAGACTAATATATATGTCTGAAATTCGGTTTGCGTTTATTAAATTCCACGCAGATTAAACGTAACAGACAGATTATTTGTTATAATTATTTTAGCACGTTTTCAGGGTAGCATGCAGCAGTTGCTTATTGACGTGATGAAAACAAAAGCATAAAAAAAATAAATTTTTGTAGTATAATATTATTTACAACTGTCATCGTGTTGATTCTCTATATTTGACTGCAGCGACTCTGGCACGCAAGGGATTATGGGATACGTCAATAGGGCAAATTCGTTGTAATGTTGTCTAATGCTAAATTTCTTGTTTCAATTATTAAAAATAATTGTTACAGATAGTCATTATTACATTTTAAATTTTACAATTTGTTTATTTATGATTTATAATTTTTAATTACAGATTGTTTGAGGATGTCCCCTGGGTGGCGACCACTGCGGACTGTTGGTCAGCCCACAACAGGTCCTACATGGGGATGACTGCACACTGGCTGGACCCCAAGACCCGCACCAGACAGCACGCGGTCCTGGCCTGCTCTCGGCTCAAAGGGCACCACACCTTTGATGTTCTCGCCGAGGCCATGGTGGACACCCACTATAAATTTCACCTGCAGGAAAAGGTGACCAGGACCACGACAGACAATGGCAGCAACTTTGTCAAGGCATTTGTTCAGTTTGGCACAGAACCTGAGCTCTTGCCAGACATTCCTGAGCCTGCTGCCGATTCGGACATGGAGGACATTGAGGGGGATCCTGAGGCTGGAACCATGGGTGAGGTGGAGTACATCTCTGTTGAGGCTGCCCTTGAGGAGTCCAGTGGCCTGGGCCACAACCTTCCAGTCCACATGAGGTGTGCAGCCCACACCTTCAACTTGGTAGCCAGCGTGGATGCTGACAAGGTGCTTGCCTGTGCGCAATTTAAGTCTACCTACAGAAAGGCCATGTCTAAGGCACAGGCGCTGTGGAACCAGCAGTGCCGCAGCACCGTGTCAGCAGACACCATTTTGGATGAGTTGAAGAGGAGGTTGGTAGTCCCCACCAGTACCAGATGGAACTCCACCTATGACTCAGTTGTTGTCCTCAATGACCTGCTGCATCATAAAAGAGGAGCTGTCCACCGGGTGATGGCGCAGCTGAAGCTACAGAGCTTCACTGATTCCGAGGTCAGCTTCCTGAAAGAGTATGCCCAGGTAATGTCCAATGTTGCCAGGGCCTTAGACAAAATTCAGGGAGAGGATCAAGCCTATCTTGGGAGCCTTCTGCCAACTGTTGCAGCTACCATAATGAAGCAGAAGGAGTCCAAGTCCACAGGCCTCCTATACTGCAGTCCTTTGGTAGATGCAATACTGGCAGGTATCACAAAAAGGTTTGGGCCCCTCCTAGAAGATCAGGAGTGCCAGCTGGCAGCTGCCTTCCACCCCAAGTTTCGTCTGTTCTGGCTGGAGAAACACGACCATAGCCAGGTCAGCAGGGTGAAGAAGGCCATGGAGACCGCCGTGGAGACATCCCTGAGAGAGACCGTGGTGGAGGGCAGCAGCAGCACCAGCAATGAAGAGGAAGGGGCAGATGACTTCTTCAGCAGCATCACTCAGCCCCAGGAGTGCACGAGCCACAGGTCACTGAAGTTAAAGGCACAGAACCTGGTTAAGATCTGGCTGGAGACCAGCTCAAAGGACGTCTTGACAGATGCTGCCTTCTTGACTCTCTTGACAGTAAGCACCACTGTGCAGCTCTTCTCATTGATTTATCCAAAGTCTTCGACACAGTTGATCACACACTGCTATTACAAAGACTTCTCAGAGATGGACTTTCTCCACAATCTGTCAACTGGTTTGCTAAATATCTTATACATAGGTCTCAGTGTGTACAATCAAACGGGCTCACTTCCAGTTGGTTAGAAATTACTAAGGGAGTTCCACAGGGGTCAGTCCTCTGACCACTCCTCTTCATTCTATATATAAACAATGTTACAGACAATGTTTCTGGTGCTAACTTTCATTTTTACGCAGATGATACTGTTATATACCTCAATGTCCACATTAGAATTGGCCCTATCCCAGCTGCAGACTGCTTTTAATATTGTCCAGTCAAATTTTAATGACTTAAAACTTGTTTAAATGCAGTCAAAACCAAATGCATGTTGTTTTCAAACTCCAAATCTAAATCACAGAATTTGCCAGTAATCACCTCTTCTCACGGAGTACAAATTGAACAAGTGTCTCAGTACAGATATCTTGGGATTTTAGTTGACGACAGTCTCTCTTTTACACCTCACATCCAGCAGCTGGCAAAGAGACTGAAATTGAAATTAGGTTTTTATTTTAGAATCAAGTCTTGTCTGTCGTTTGAGGCCAAAAAGACATTGGTTGCATCTACTTTAATGTCAGTGTTGGATTACGGTGACGTAATGTACATGAATGCTTCTGTTCAAAGCCTGCGAGTTTTAAATTCTGTTTATCATGGTGCCTTAAGGTTTGTCACCAACTTAAAATCTCTTACTCATCATTGTTTGTTGTATTCTCATGTTGGCTGGTCAGATCTGTCTTCTCGAAGAAAAGGCCACTGGCATCTTTTAATTTACAAATGTAATTTAGGCTTGCTTCCCTCATATCTCCAGGTTTTTATCAGCACAAAAGCCGCAGGTAGTTATACTCTGCACTCCCAGGATCTGTTGTTGCTGTCTGTTCCTAAGGTCAGAACAGAACGGGGAATGCCGGCTTTTAAATTCGCTGCGCCATTCCCCTGGAACAACTTACAAAATGACCTGAAACTTCAGGAGCTGGTCTCTTTAAACACTTTTAAAGCACTACTACATGACGTGGAGGTTGAAACATCAGTCTGTAGATGCTTGGACAGATGATCACATGATGCTTATTTTTAACGTTTCATGAGTATCAATGTTTGTTTTATCCTGTTTGTCTCTTTTGCTTATTTTAACTTTGTCTCTTTTGCTGCCTGTCTTGGCCAGGACTCTCTTGGAAAAGAGATTTTTAATCTCAATGAGCTTTTCCTGGTTAAATAAAGGTCTGAATGAATGAATGTATCTATTTATTACTTACATTTGTTTATTTATAGTTTTCTTTTTTGCCTGTAAATATGCACATATGTAAATATGTATAATGATGAGATGTTAGTAGGTTTTTACATACATCTAGCGGCAAAATAGTTTAAAAGAATATTTTGAAATCAATTGTTGATTAAGAAAAGGACTTAGAAAGCACAAGGGGTGGGATTGAATAAGCATATGCTTCTTTCTACTCCCTTTAGGACACATTATGTTGACATTGTTCTTTTGTTTTGTCTTTTTTTGTGTGATTTGTTACTTGTGTATGTTTGTTATTTGTTTCTGCTTTATTTGCTTTGTTTATCATGTACGAAATAGAACTTTCGTTCAATCAATCAAACAGTACAAAAACTGCATTTTCTTAACAGACAACAGGTTGATCAACATTTCAGTGAGGATTACTTCTAGAAGTTACCAGATGTGCTGTGTCTTCTCTCTTGACGTTGGAATAAGCTGTTGCTGATAAATGTGCAGTCTGTATCTACAGTCTCCCTGAGGCAGTGTTGTGTTTCCTTTTCCTGAAATACAGATAAACAGTGTGTCAGAGGCTCCATCAACCAAACATATACAGCATGAAAAGCCACATACAAGCACTGTATTTACCCAAAACTGAGTCTCAAAACAGCTTTGTTTCATCTGCGTTAATGTTCATAAGTAATCATAAAAAAATCAGTCATATGTAAATGTTTTTGCAAACCCTTGATTTTCTATCAATCTGATGTTTTAGTAAAATGCCAAAAAAAAAAAAAAAAAAAAAAAGATTTTATCCCATTTCATTTAACAAATATTTATGACACAGACCTCTTGACTTACCTGACATACTTGATTACTTCGGCACACAAGTTTACTTTCAGCCAAGTGAAGGAATGCAAAGACAAGACCATAAGAAACTACAGATCTGTGATCACACAAAGTGATATGGTACAGTTCACCATAATAGCTGCATGTATTACATATATCACTGGGAGGAAGTCTTTTGTAATGAACTACCTTTAAAAAAAAATTGGTCAGCCTCTGTACTAAGGAGTTCTATGGGTTTGTTTTTGTGAGTATTGTCATCATGTGTGATGTTCATCCGCAGGGGTCTCCCCAAAAATTTAGAGCATGATGCCGCTAGAGGGCGTGTCGTGTAATACATGGGTCACATGGCGCGGGGAGAATCTCTTGCATTTTCATTCATTCATTCTCAACGCGGAGGCAGCAGCGCACTTCCCTATCCTTGGCCAAGTACTGTAACTCTTTCCAGGGAATCCCAAGGTGTTCCAAAGTCAGCTGGGAAATATAATCTCTCCAGCATGTCCTAGGTCTTCACCAGGGCCTCCTCCTGGTTGGACATACCTGGAAGACCTCCCTAGGGAGACGAGCAGGGTGCATCCTCACCAGGAGCCCAAACCACCTCAACTGGCTCCTGTTGATGCAAAGAAGCAGTGGCTCTCACCCTGTCCAGGAGTGCAAGTCCAGATACCCAACAGAGGAATCTCATTTCTGCCACTTGTATCCGTAATGTTATTCCTTCAGTCGTTACCCAAAGCTCATGACCATAGGTGAGCTTAGGCGCGTAAACAGACTCTTAAATTGAGAACCTCGCCTTCCGGCTCAGGTCATTCTTCCCCACGATTGCTCCAGTACAGCTAACGTAAGATTTAAGATGCCGTCCCAATCCATCTCTCGATCTCACACTCCAGCTTACCCATTACCTCTACTCATGAACAAGACCCTGAGATACTTAGAGTAGTGTTCAGAATAATAGTAGTGCTATGTGACTAAAAAGATTAATCCAGGTTTTGAGTATATTTCTTATTGTTACATGGGAAACAAGGTAGCAGTAGATTGTCACAAATCCAACAAGACCAAGCATTCATGATATGCACACTCTTAAGGCTATGAAATTGGGCTATTAGTAAAAAAAGTAGAAAAGGGGGTGTTCACAATAATAGTAGTGTGGCATTCAGTCAGTGAGTTCGTCAATTTTGTGGAACAAACAGGTGTGAATCAGGTGTCCCCTATGTAAGGATGAAGCCAGCACCTGTTGAACATGCTTTTCTCTTTGAAAGCCTGACGAAAATGGGACGCTCAAGACATTGTTCAGAAGAACAGCGTAGTTTGTATAAAAAGTTGATTGGAGAGGGGAAAACCTATACGCAGGTGCAAAAAATTATAGGCTGTTCATCTACAATGATCTCCAGTGCTTTAAAATGGACAAAAAACCAGAGACGCGTGGAAGAAAACGGAAAACAACCATCAAAATGGATAGAAGAATAACCAGAATGGCAAAGGCTCAACCACTGATCAGCTCCAGGATGATCAAAGACAGTCTGGAGCTACCTGTAAGTGCTGTGACAGTTAGAAGACGCCTGTGTGAAGCTAATTTATTTGCAAGAATCCCCTGCAAAGTCCCCCTGTTAAATAAAAGACGTGCAGAAGAGGTTACAATTTGCCAAAGAACACATCAACTGGCCTAAAGAGAAATGGAGGAATATTTTGTGGATTGATGAGAGTAAAATTGTTCTTTTTGGGTCCAAGGGCCGCAGACAGTTTGTGAGACGACCCCTAAACTCTCAATTCAAGCCACAGTTCACAGAGAAGACAGTGAAGCATGGTGGTGCAAGCATCATGATATGGGCATGTTTCTCCTACTATGGTGTTGGGCCTATATATCGCATACCAGGTATCATGGATCAGTTTGGATATGTCAAAATACTTGAAGAGGTCATGTTGCCTTATGTTGAAGAGGACATGCCCTTGAAATGGGTGTTTCAACAAGACAATGACCCCAAGCACACTAGTAAACGAGAAAATCTTGGTTCCAAACCAACAAAATTAATGCCTCGCAGCCAGGCTTGGGGAGTAACGGAATACATGTAACGATGTTACATAATTAGGATACAAAAAAAAAGGTACCTGTATTCTGCTACAGTTACAGAAAAAGACGTATTCAGATTACAGGTATATTTAGTAAAAATGGGGATTACTTCGCAGGATTACAATTTTAATGCATTTTATGATATTATCCAGGGTTCTAGCTAGCGCAAACGTTACGGCCCGTTACGCTATAATTTTGGACCGTTACGATTTTCAATACAGCGTCTGTAATCAACCGTTTCTGCAGCGCGACTCCAGTTTGAAGCGTGAATCGAAGCAATGCTTCAATACAATGGCTCATGGCTCTTTGATTCGCTGCTCTTCAGAAGCGGTAAGTCCGATTCTTAACCCCTCTGAAAGCCATTAAAATATCATGAGTCACTTTTGTGTGGATTAAAGTCATTAACTGGGACTCTGGTCTTGTTGCAGTCGAGAAACGAGAATCGTCCTCCGTTTTGTCACAGCTTCAAATGCTGCGCGGCTCTCTGTTGAGTCCGCTCGGAATTAATAACTTCAAAACGAATCGCCGCTTTAAATAAAATTACACCTCTTACAAACGTTGCAATACAGACAATAAACTACAATTGACTAAAACGTTTTTTTCCTCCCAAAATGAGATGTCTTGCATTCTTTATAAACCTGACCTGCAGCACAGAGCTCAGCTCATAGGTATGGAAAGACATTCATGTCAATAATAATGTCTGAAAGAAAATGCTTTTGACAAAAACTAACAGATTTTATTTCTGTTTATGTCCAGAGATCAAGGATCCACCATGTAGAGTTTATTATGTCCAGAGTTTAAGGATCCAGAAACCAATTTCATATTTATTTACTTTAAGACTCAATAAAATGTTGTTCAATTTCAATTTAATCAGCTTTTAAAGCGGCAAATTACAACAAAAGCCATCTCAAGGTGCCTCACACAGAACAGTTCAACATAAAAAAAAAAAAAAAAAAAAAATTCAAATACCTAATTAAAAACAGAAGTAAAAGAATAAAACATAACAAAATAAAACCTACTCAGAAGAAAGAGAATAAAAATAGGTTTTAAGCCTTGACTTAAAAATGTCCACAGACTCCGACTGCCTCACTGAGGGCCCTGTACTGGTAACCCAGAATGAGACTGCCCACTCAACAAACTTCCCCAGCCTTCTGGATATGATGAAGGGACTTGGGTCGTACCTGGCTTTTCCCCTTTGGGTACCCCTAGAATGGCCAATTTTTAGCTTGAATTTTCAAAAGCTAAACATTTTTTTTTTAAACAAATTTTCAAAAACGAAACATACAGCTGTTTATCATCCAAATATCACGGACAAAGTGACAAGAAGAACCAAAACCACTTACTTATGGAAGGAAATATTGTCTCCCTTGTTCCTCCGTTTGTGGCTTTGCCAACATGCGCAGCTTTCCGGCATATTCCACCTGTTTCTTGAAAATCTATGCACGCAAATCACTAACTTGCCCGGAATTAAAATGGCGACCACACAGTATTTACTTAATGGTTTTCATTATGCTTTTGTTCTTATTTTGAAAGTTCAATAAGTGGACTGATATGTTAAACATGGTGCGAATTTACTGAACAAGTAGTAGACTTTTTTTTTGTTTTGTATATTGTTCTGCAAGCCACTTTTAATTACAAATTCATCCGCACACGCCTGAGTTTTCATTATCCTTCATTTGTTTGGCATTTTTTGTTGAAAATTTAGCAGGTGAACACTGGGTGTGTTTAAAACAATATTGTGGCGCTCTTAATTCATAATGTGAAGTAAAACAGAGCATGCCATGTAAAAGAAACAGTTTTATTTTTGCTTAATAAACTGTACTATGTGGTCAAGACTATTTATATTTAGTTTATTTGTCTGTATTAGCATATTTGATATTGGAGTAATCCAGAAGTAACTGAAAGTAATCAAATTACATTACTTTAATATTATGGTACTTGGATTACATTACTGATTACATTTTTCAACAGGTAACTAGTAACTGTATTGGAATACATTTTTAAAGTAACCCTCCCAACCTTGCTTGCAGCTGTGAAGAAATCATGAAAAACTGTGGTTATACAACTAAATACTAGTTTAGTGATTCACAGGATTGCTAAAAAAGCAGTTTGAACATAATAGTTTAGAGTTTGTAGCATCAACAGCAGATGCTACTATTATTGTGAACACCCCCTTTTCTACTTTTTTTTTTACTTATAGCCCAATTTCATAGCCTTAAGAGTGTGCATATCATGAATGTTTGGTCTTGTTGGATTTGTGAGAATCTACTGAATCTACTGGTACCTTGTTTCCCATGTATCCATCCATCCATCCATCCATCCATTTTCTTCCACTTTATCCGGAGTCGGGTCGCGGGGGCAGCAGCTCAAGCAAAGCCGCCCAGACCTCCCGATCCACACACACCTCCCCCAGCTCCTCCGGGGGAACCCCAAGGCGTTCCCAAGCCAGCCGAGACATGTAGTCTCTCCAGCCTGTCCTGGGTCTTCCCCGGGGCCTCCTTCAATGGGATGTGCCCTGAACACCTCTCCAGCGAGGCGTCCAGGGGGCATCCGGAAAAGATGCCCGAGCCACCTCAACTGACTCCTTTTGACGTGGAGGAGCAGCGGCTCGACTCCGAGCTCCTCCCAAGTGACCGAGCTCCTCACCCTATCTCTAAGGGAGCGCCCAGCCACCCTGCGGAGGAAACTCATCTCGGCTGCTTGTACTCGCAATCTCATTCTTTCGGTCATGAGCCAAATCTCATGACCATAGGTGAGGATTGGAATGTAGATCGATCGGTAAATCGAGAGCTTTGCCCCCCTACTCAGCTCTCTCTTCACCACGACGGTCCAATACAGCGACCGCATCACTGCAGATGCTGCACCGATCCGTCTATTGATCTCACGCTCCATCCGTCCCTCACTCGTGAACAAGACCCCGAGATACTTAAACTCCTCCACTTGAGGCAAGGACACTCCACCGACCTGAAGAGGGCAAAGCACCTTTTTCCGGTCAAGAACCATGGCCTCGGATTTGGAGGTGCTGATTTTCATCCCGGACGTTTCACTCGGCTGCAAACTGCCCCAGTGCACGCTGAAGGTCCTGATTTGACGAAGCCAACAGAACCACATCATCCGCAAACAGCAGAGACGAGATTCTGTGGTTCCAAAACCAGACCCCCTCTACACCCTGGCTGCGCCTAGAAATTCTGTCCATAAAAATAATGAACAGAACCGGTGACAAAGGGAAGCCCTGGCGGAGGCCAACGTGCACTGGAAACAGGTTGGACTTACTACCGGCAATGCGAACCAAGCTCCTGCTGCGGTCGTACAGGGACCGGATAGCCCTTAGCAAAGGACCCCGGACCCCGTACTCCCGGAACACTCCCCACAGGGTGCCCCGAGGGACACGGTCGAACGCCTTCTCCAGATCCACAAAACACATGTGGACTGGTTGGGCGAACTCCCATGAACCCTCAAGCACCCGATGGAGCGTGTAGCGCTGGTCCAGTGTGCCGCAACCAGGACGAAAACCACACTGCTCCTCCTGAATCCGAGGTTCGACCATCGGTCGAATTCTCCTCTCCAGTACTCTGGAATAGACCTTACCGGGGAGGCTGAGCAGTGTGATCCCGCTATAGTTGGAACACACCCTCCGGTCCCCCTTCTTAAACAGAGGGACCACCACCCTGGTCTGACAATCCAGAGGCACTGTCCCCGATCGCCACGCGATGTTACAGAGGCGTGTCAGCCAAGACAGTCCCATGTACTCAGGACGGATTTCATCCACCCCAGGAGCCTTGCCATCGAGGAGCTTTCTAACCACCTCGACTTCGGCCTGGGTAATGGATGAGTCCGCCTGAGTCCCCAGTCTCTGCTTCCTCTTCGGAAGACGTGACGATGGGATTGAGGAGATCCTCGAAGTACTCCTTCCACAGCCCGACAACATCCCCAGTCAGGGTCAACAGCTCCCCACCCGCACCGTAAACAGTGCTGGTGGAGAGCTGCTTCCGCCTCCTGAGGTGTCGGACGGTTTGCCAGAATCTCTTCGAGGCTGACCGATAGTCCTCCTCCATAGCCTCCCCGAACTCCTCCCAGACCCGAGTTTTTGCCTCTGCGACCACACGGGCTGTGGCACGCTTGGCCTACCGGTACCTGTCGGCTGCCTCTGGGGTCCCACCTACAAACAAAGATAAGTAGGACTCCTTCTTCAGCTTGACGGCATCCCTTACTTCCAGTGTCCACCACCAGGTTCGGGGATTGCCACCATGACAGGCACCAGAGACCTTGCGACCATAGCTACGAGCGGCCGCATCGACAATGGAGGTGGAGAACATGGTCCACTCGGACTCCATGTCTCCAACCTCTCCCGGGATCTGGGAGAAGCTCTCCCGGAGGTGGGAGTTGAAGACCTCGCTGACAGAGGGTTCCGCTAGTCGTTCCCAGCAGACCCTCATGATACGTTTGGGCCTGCCAGGTCTGACCTGCTTCCTCCCCTCCCAGCGGATCCAACTCACCACCAGGTGGTGATCGGTCGACAGCTCTGCCCCTCTCTTCACTTGTGTGTCCGAGACATGTGGCTGAAGGTCAGATGATACGACTACAAAGTCGATCATCGACCTCCGGCTCAGGGTGTCCTGGTGCCACGTGCACTTATGGACACCCTTGTGCTCGAACATGGTGTTCGTGATGGACAAACTGTGACTAGCACAGACGTCCAACAACTGAACACCACTTGGGTTCAGATCGGGGAGGCTGTGCTTCCCGATCACCCCCCTCCAGCTCTCACTGTCGCCGCCCACGTGGGCGTTGAAATCCCAGAGAACAACAATGGAGTCTCCAGTCGGAGTGCTATCTAGTACCCCTCCCAGGGACTCCAGGAAGGTCGGGTACTCTGCACTGCCGCTCGGCACATAGGCCGAGACAATGGTGAGAGACCTGTCTCCGACCCGAAGGCGTAGGGACGCGACCCTCTCGTTCACCGGAGTGAACTCCAACACATGGCAACTGAGCTGGGGAGCAATAAGCAATGCGACCCCAGCTCTCCGCCTCTCCACGTGGGCAACGCCAGAAAAATGAAGCGTCCAGCCCCTCTCCAGGAGTTGGGTACCAGAGCCCAAGCTGTGCGTGGAGGTGAGCCTGACTATCTCTAGTCGGTATCTCTCAACCTCCCGCACAAGCTCAGGCTCCTTCCCCCCTGGGTGAGGTGACATTCCATGTCCCAACAGCCAGGGGCTGTGAGCATGGACCGGGC
This sequence comes from Thalassophryne amazonica, assembly GCF_902500255.1. Classification (NCBI taxonomy): domain Eukaryota; kingdom Metazoa; phylum Chordata; class Actinopteri; order Batrachoidiformes; family Batrachoididae; genus Thalassophryne; species Thalassophryne amazonica. The sequence continues at coordinate 67,312,353 of NC_047103.1, forward strand.
CACAGGGCCACCCGCCCTCGACCGCCACCCAATCCTCTCTGCACCTGACCCCCATGGCCCCCTCTGCAGATGGTGAACCCACAGGAGGGCGGGCCCACGTTGCTCTTTCGTGCTGAGTCCGGCCGGGCCCCATGGGCATGTTTCCCATGTAACAATAAGAAATATACTCAAAACCTGGATTAATCTTTTTAGTCACATAGCACTACTATTATTCTGAACACTACTGTAAACTCCTCCACTTTGGGCAGTAACTCTACCCTGACCCAGAGGGGACAATCCACTGTTTTCCGAGAGAGGAACATGGTCTCAGATTTGGAAGTGTTGATTCTCATCTCAGTCGCTTCACACTCAGCCTCCAACCTGCGCAGTCACGGAGGTCACTGCCTGATGAAGCTAACAGAACCACATTTGCAAAAAAGCAGAGATACAACTCTCGAGGTCACCAAACTGGACACACACCAGTCCCTTCCAGTGCCTTGAAATCCTATCCATGAACGTTAGGAACAGAACTGTTGGCAAGGGGCAGCCCTGGCAGCGTTCAACACCACACCCTTTACTCAGTACTTTGTTGACGCACCTTTGGCAGCAATTACAGATTCCACAAGCTTAGAGCATCTATCCTTCTGCAGTTTTGCCCATTCCTCTTGCAGCACGGCTGGGCCACTCAAGGACATTCACAGAGTTGTCTTGAAGCCACTCCTTTGATATCTTGGCTGTGTGTGTCCTGCTGAAAGATGAACAGTCAACCCGGTCTGAAGTCAAGAGCGCTCTGGAGCAGTTTTTTCATCCAGGATGTCTCTGTACATTGCTGCATTCATATTTCTTTCAATCCTGACTAGTCTCCGCCTTTCTCCTCCGATCGCTCAGTTTAAATGGGCAGCCAGCTCTAGGAAGAGTCCTGGATCAGAGCTTCTTTCATTTACAGATGATGGAGGCCACTGTACCGTGACATTCAAAGCAGCAGATATGTGACATTCAAAGCAGCAGATATGTTTCTGTAACCTTCCCCAGATTCGAGATAATCCTGTTTCAGAGGTCTACAAACATTTCCTCTGACTTCATGCTTGGTTTGTGGTCTGATATGTACTGCCAACTGTGGGACCTTATATGTCGACAGGCGTGTGCCTTTCCATATGGTGTAAATTCAACTGAATTTATCCCAGGTGGACTCCAATTAAGCTGTAGGAACACCTCAAGGATGATCAGTGGAAACAGGACACACCTGAGATCAATGGCAAAGGCTGTGAATACGTATGTGGATGTGATTTATTTTTAATTTTTAATAAATTTACAAAATCTAATCAAACAAACAAACAAAAAACATTGTTCATATTGTCATGATGGGGTATTGTGTGTAGAATTTTGAGGAAAAAAATGAATTTACTCCATTTTTGGAATAAGGCTGTTAGTGTAACATAACAAAATGTGGAAAAAGTGAATTGCTGTAAATACTTCCTGGATGCACTGTACCTTTGGCTGTGTTTTTAACTACTTCAGTCCAGACATCAAAAGCTTCAACTAAAGGAAGAGCTGAGAGGTACTGCTTGTGACAGCAAGGCTATTTTCTTCATAAATGTAATTGCAAAATACCATACAAAGTCCAAATTATTTATGCATTTATTACAACAAATACTGTAGAATTCTGTTCTTTTTGTACCTTGCTAGAAAGTGCTCATGAATTTTTTCCAACATAGAAATAATACAGAATTACTGTATAATGCAAACAGATTTTGAGTTCACCTTAACAGAGTTGAAGTGTGATGTGTGACTGTACCTCCTCTGCTGTGCAGGACTGATTCTCATACATAGACAGTGCAGCTGCAGGGTCCACACTCCACATGGTCTCCACTCTGTGCTTCAGCACCGCTGGGAATGCAGAGTTACAATGTCAAACATGTTCTGTGTCCTTCAAATGACCTGCAGGTGCGTTGTCAAACCTTATATTTTGTAAAGGAGCCTGCAAACTCACCATCCTCTGCATCAAGCTGGCACAGCGAAACATCCCGCAGGGAGTTTCTTTCAGCACCTTCCTCATTTCCCTCCCCAACCTTCTGCTTGTTCTTCTCGAAAGCAGGACTAAGACAAGATCTCGCTGAACTTTGGCTGGAGGTCTTGCTTTGTGATGACTCAATCTATTTTAATGTTAAAAAGAAAGAAACAAAATACATTTTTGAAATGTGTGCTTACACGTTGGAAATCTTGAAATATTGTAGATTTATTAGAGAAAAAGGTCATTATCAATTTCAGCACACCAAAGTATACAACCCCTGGCAAATATTATGGAATCACCGGCCTCGGAGGATGTTCATTCAGTTGTTAAATTTTGTAGAAAAAAGCAGATCACAGACATGACACAAAACTAAAGTCATTTCAAATGGCAACTTTCTGGCTTTAAGAAACACTATAAGAAATCAAGAAAAAAAAAATTGTGGCAGTCAGTAACGGTTACCTTTTTAGACCAAGCAGAGGGAAAAAAATATGGACTCACTCAATTCTGAGGAATAAATTATGGAATCACCCTGTAAATTTTCATCCCCAAAACTAACACCTGCATCAAATCAGATCTGCTCGTTAGTCTGCATCTAAAAAGGAGTGATCACACCTTGGAGAGCTGTTGCACCAAGTGGACTGACATGAATCATGGCTCCAACACGAGAGATGTCAATTGAAACAAAGGAGAGGATTATCAAACTCTTAAAAGAGGGTAAATCATCACGCAATGTTGCAAAAGATGTTGGTTGTTCACAGTCAGCTGTGTCTAAACTCTGGACCAAATACAAACAACATGGGATGGTTGTTAAAGGCAAACATACTGGTAGACCAAGGAAGACATCAAAGCGTCAAGAGAGAAAACTTAAAGCAATATGTCTGAAAAATCAAAAATGCACAACAAAACAAATGAGGAACGAATGGGAGGAAACTGGAGGAAACTGGAGTCATCGTCTGTGACCGAACTGTAAGAAACCACCTAAAGGAAATGGGATTTACATACAGAAAAGCTAAACGAAAGCCATCATTAACACCTAAACAGAAAAAAACAAGGTTACAATGGGCTAAGGAAAAGCAATCGTGGACTGTGGATGACTGGGTGAAAGTCATATTCAGTGATGAATCTCGAATCTGCATTGGGCAAGGTGATGATGCTGGAACTTTTGTTTGGTGCCGTTCCAATGAGATTTATAAAGATGACTGCCTGAAGAGAACATGTAAATTTCCACAGTCATTGATGATATGGGGCTGCATGTCAGGTAAAGGCACTGGGGAGATGGCTGTCATTACATCATCAATAAATGCAGAAGTTTACGTTGATATTTTGGACACTTTTCTTATCCCATCAATTGGAAGGATGTTTGGGGATGATGAAATCATTTTTCAAGATGATAATGCATCTTGCCATAGAACAAAAACTGTGAAAACATTCCTTGCAAAAAGACACATAGGGTCAATGTCATGGCCTTCAAATAGTCTGGATCTTAATCCAATTGAAAATCTTTGGTGGAAGTTGAAGAAAATGGTCCATGACAAAGCTCCAACCTGCAAAGCTGATCTGGCAACAGCAATCAGAGAAAGTTGGAGCCAGATTGATGAAGAGTACGGTTTGTCACTCATTAAGTCCATGCCTCAGACTGCAAGCTGTTATAAAAGCCAGAGGTGGTGCAACAAAATACTAGTGATGTGTTGGAGCGTTCTTTTGTTTTTCATGATTCCATAATTTTTTCCTCAGCATTGAGTGATTCCATATTTTTTTCCCCTCTGCTTGGTCTAAAAAAGTAACCGTTACTGACTGCCACAATTTTTCCCTGATTTCTTATAATGTTTCTTAAAGCCAGAAAGCTGCCATTTGAAATGACTTTAGTTTTGTGTCATGTCTGTGATCTGCTTTTTTTCTACAAAATTAAACAACTGAATGAACATCCTCCGAGGCTGGTGATTCCACAATTTTTGCCAGGGGTTGTAGCAATTATGACATAAACACTTCTGTAAAGATATAATATTTATGGAAAGAGGAATAAGAAATAATTAGTTACGCTAGTTCTACCCAAAACACAAATAAACAACAATATTAATATATGACTAAATAATTAATAAATAATATTTAGACTGGTGCTTCTTTAAAGCCAGGACACAAGAATTTGATCAGGTTTAATTTTGTTGTTTGTTTTTAAATAAATACTGACAGATTTAACATACTACTGGGCAACCTGTTTAGGAGAGTTAACACGTTTTACTTTTAATGTAATCTGAACCTTCTTGACAAAGATCTGACCTTCAGTTGAGCCGGCTGCTTCTTCAGGTTTTGGACGCTGTCTTCTTTTTGCTTTTCTGCCTCCCCCTGCACACTGTAATTGCTCTCGTCTCGTACCTCCGGGTCACTTTCCTGTTTCGTACGCTTTGCTTTATGAAAGGCGCTGCCACCTGACACACGTTTGATACCAAGAAGCAGAGGTAGGGACTTTTTTGTGGTCGAGTCCGGAGAATGGATCAGGGTGGGTGAAGTTGAGGTGGGGTAAGGCCTTTAAGCACAACACATACAGTATCTCTTATTTAAGGACTTTTGTTTGACCACATGAATAAATAACAACAAATTAATAGTGTTGATGTTAAAGCACTGCCGGCTTTGATTGCCACCAGTTGCATGTAAAAGTTTGGGCACCCATGATAAATTTCATGATTTTCCTTTATAAATCATTGGTTGTCTGGATCAGAAATTTCAGTTAAATATATCATATAGCAGACAAACACATTGATATTTGAGAATTGAAATGAGGTTTCTAGTATTTACAGAAAGTGTGCAATAATTATTTAAACAAAATTAGACGTGCAAAAATTTGGGCACCCTTGTCATTTTATTGATTTGAATACATTTAGCCACTTGCCTCAAGTGGAGGAGTTTAAGTATCTCGGGGTCTTGTTCACGAGTGAGGGACGGATGGAGCGTGAGATCGATAGATGGATCTGTGCAGCATCTGCTGTGATGCGGTCGCTGTATTGGACCATCGTGGTGAAGAGAGAGCTGAGTATGGGGGCAAAGCTCTCGATTTACCAATCGATCTATGTTCCAATCCTCACCTATGGTCATGAGATTTGGCTCATGACCGAAAGAACGAGATTGCGAGTACAAGCGGCTGAGATGAGTTTCCTTCGCAGGGTGGCTGGGCGCTCCCTTAGAGATAGGGTGAGGAGCGCAAGCCGCTGCTCCTCCACGTCAAGAGGAGCCAGTTGAGGTGGCTCGGGCATCTTTTCCAGATGCCCCCTGGACGCCTCGCTGGAGAGGTGTTCTGGGCACGTCCCATCGGGAGGAGCCCCTGGGGAAGACCCAGGACGTGCTGGAGGGACTACGTCTCTTGGCTGGCTTGGGAATGCCTTGGGGTTCCCCCGGAGGAGCTGGGGGAGGTGTGTGTGGATCGGGAGGTCTGGGCGGCTTTGCTTGGGCTGCTGCCCCCGCGACCCCACTCTGGATAAAGCGGAAGAAAATGCATGGATGGAATACATTTAGCACTAATTACTGGAGCACAAACTTGGTTTGATAAGCTCACTGACCCTTGACTTCCTTACACAGGTGAATCCAGTCATGAGAAAGGGTAATTAAGGTGGCCATTTGCAAAATGTTTCTCCTCTTTGCATCTCTTCTAATGAGTGGCAACATGGGAGCCTCTAAACAACTCTCAAATGACCTGAAAACAAAGATTGTTAAACATCATGGTTTAGGGGAAGGATACAAAAAGCTATCTCAGAGATTTCAGCTGTCAGTTTCCACTGTGAGAAACATAGTGAGGAAATGGAAGACCACAGGCATAGTACTAGTTAAGGCCTGAAGCGGCAGGCCAAGAAAAATCTCAGACAAGCTGAAGCGAAGGATGGTGAGAACAGTCATAGTCAACCCACAGACCTGCTCCAAAGACTTACAACATGATCTTACTGCAGATAGTGTCTCTGTACATTGTTCAACTGTACAGCGCACTTTGCACAAGGAGATGCTGTATAGGACAGAAATGCAGAGGAAACCTTTTCTGTGCGGACTAATGAAACTAAAATTGTTATTTGGACATAACAAGGGGCGGTATGCATGGTCGAAAAAGAACACAGCATTCCAAGAAAAACACTGGCTACCAGTGGTGGGCACACTTCCGATAATCCAATAACAGATAATTATCGAAGATAATGTTTTCATTATCGGATTATCTTTTTAGATAACTTTAAAAACCATTATCGGACCAATTATCTTCAGATTAATTTTTGTCCGATAACTTTTAAACCAATAAACAAAACCGAACAATGACAAGCATTTTTAAAATTTAAAATCAGTTCAGCACCCACCTGTTAAAAGTTTTGTAACAGACGCACAGGTATACCCTCTGCTAACAGAAGAGAACTGCTTGTATGAAAAGCATCTCAATCCTCTGCAGACAAAGGAGAAACTGCCTAAAAACAAACAAAAAAAAAAACATTTCCTTTAACACCATACCGATATGCTGGCAATATCACCTAAGTCATCCAGAGGCATACATTTTTAACTTATGGTTCAAATTTTAACCAAACTAATTCTGGACAAGTTATTTAAAATTACTGTCATGTCTGAAGTTTTATAAAGTGAAAATATCAGATATATGTTTTAGTTTTAAAGTAATGTGCTCATTTTTAGGTTTGGTGAGCATATGCTGTGCCCCGCAGTGCATTATGGGTAGGATGATGTAATCTCATGTTCACGCCAGGACAAATGCATTTCAGACACTCTGTTCAGGCTCCACGGACAACAGCATTAAACTCTAGTGCCTAAAACTCTCTTGAATATATTCTCTGCGTTTACAGACGTTGGTTCATATTTGCGTTTGTTAAATTCCACACATTTTAAATGTAGCAGACAGGGATTATCTGGAATTTTGTTTTCAAGGCCTCTACTGCCATCTAGCATCGACTGGCCAGTAGTGTTCATGGCAGTATTCGCCCTAAGTACAAAGCGTCTGGGAACCAGTAGATGGTAGTGTTCTATTTATTTTGACCCCGGTTACATCAGATGATTGTCAAATCAACTTTTTGGCTTTGCAAATGGCTTTTTTTTTTTTTTTTTTTACAAATGAAGCTTAAAAACAAAACAACAGCAAAATAATAATAATAATAATAACATTACAAGACAGCTCTGCAGTGTTTGCACAGGCACAGTGCAAGCGTTTGGATGTTTGTAGCTTTTCAGCAGCAGGAAACCCTCACGACGGCCGACCACAATAATATCAAACAGGTTTGATTCTCATTCGACCATACGATCAGCGATCAGGATGTGGTCATCAGATGTTGACCACGCTTGATACTCCATGTACACTACACGATACAGGACGCACGATTAACCTGAAACTCGGTCCAAAAAATTCCTGCATGAAAAATCATCTCGCACAGTGTAAAGCACGTTTTACAACATCATAAAACATGCGCATTCTCTCCACATGCAAAACATTTTGCGATGACACTTGCAGGGCTCCGTAAAAATGCCTGTTTTTACAAATAAAAAAATGGAATATTTTACAAAAGCACATTTATCTTTAAACACCAACACACGACAGACATCACATTAACGTGTTGGTTTACATGATGAATGACTGAACCAATCAGTGTTTAGCAGAGGCACTTTTACCCAGAATCCTTTGCGATCTGTCTGTTACAAAACCTCAGAATTAGTGCATTATTCAATATTAAAAGATATATGTTATATTTTAACTTTGTACAAATGACAGAATTGACATTAATGGAGTTATTCTATCGGTATTAATGTTATTTATAAATCAAAACCATAACTCAGCATGACTTTATTTTTCAAGACCTCCGCCTGACAGGAGCATTGTAATTGATAGAGAACTGGCCTTATGTGCCTCTGTGCTGGGAGCGCTGTAGTAAACAAGAGCTTCCAGCAGGGGCAGAATGTTGAAAGAAAAAGTGTGCTCTCATTGTTTGGGTCTGTTGTTACTTTTAATATTACTAGAAGCTATTAAATTTGTTTTACTAGTAGTTGTAAATGTACCAGAGATAATATTGGAATTTATCTGTTATCGGTTATCTGTAACTTCCGATACATTTTTGGGTGGTTTATTGTTTTATCTTTATCGAAGATAACTTTTCAGTTATCTGATTATCTGTTATCGAAGTTAATTTTTTGGTTATCTGTGCCCACCACTGCTGGCTACCCACAGTAAAACTTGGAGGTGGTTCCATCATGGTGTGGAGCTGTGTGGCCAGTGCAGGTACTGGGAATCTTGTTAAAGTTGAGGGTCACATGGATTACAGTCAATATCAGCAGATTCTTGAGAACAATGTTCAAGAATCAATGACAAAGTTGAAGTTGCGCCGGGGCTGGATCTTTCAGCAAGACAACGACCCTAAACACTGCTCAATATCTACCAAGGCATTCATGCAGAGGAACAAGTACAACGTTCTGGAATGGCCATCTCAGTTCCCAGACCTGAATATTATTGAAAATCTGTGGTGTGGGTTGTCCATGCTCCGAAACCAACAAACCTGACTGAACTGGAGATGTTTTTTAAAGAAGAATGGTCCAAAATACCTTCAACCAGAATCGAGACTCTCATTGGAAGCTATAGGAAGTGTTTAGAGGCTGTTATTTCTGCAAAAGGAGGATCCACTAAATATTGATGTATTTTTTCTGTTGGGGTGCTCAAATTTATGCACCTGCCTAATTTTGTTAAAAAAATTATTGCAGAATTTCTGTAAATCCTACAAACTTCATTTCACTTCTCAAATATCTCTGTTTGTCTGCTATATGATATACACTCAACAAAAATATAAACGCAACACTTTTGGTTTTGCTCCCATTTTGTATGAGATGAACTCAAAGATCTAAAAGTTTTTCCACATACACAATATCACCATTTCCCTCAAATATTGTTCCCAAACCAGTCTAAATCTGTGATAGTGAGCACTTCTCCTTTGCTGAGATAATCCATCCCACCTCACAGGTGTGCCATACCAAGATGCTGATTAGACACCATGATTAGTGCACAGGTGTGCCTTAGACTGCCCACAATAAAAGGCCACTCTGAAAGGTGCAGTTTTATCACACAGCACAATGCCACAGATGTCGCAAGATTTGAGGGAGCGTGCAGTTGGCATGCTGACAGTAGGAATGTCAACCAGAGCTGTTGCTCGTGTATTGAATGTTCATGTTTCTACCATAAGCCGTCTCCAAAGGCATTTCAGAGAATTTGGCAGTACATCCAACCAGCCTCACAACCGCAGACCACGTGTAACCACACCAGCCCAGGACCTCCACATCCAGCATGTTCACCTCCAAGATCGTCTGAGACCAGCCACTCGGACAGCTGCTGAAACAATCGGTTTGCATAACCAAAGAAGTTCTGCACAAACTGTCAGAAACCGTCTCAGGGAAGCTCATCTGCATGCTCGTCGTCCTCATCGGGGTCTCGACCTGACTCCAGTTCATCGTCGTAACCGACTTGAGTGGGCAAATGCTCACATTCGCTGGCGTTTGGCATGTTGGAGAGGTGTTCTCTTCACGGATGAATCCCGGTTCACACTGTCCAGGGCAGATGGCAGACAGCATGTGTGGCATTGTTTGGGTGAGCGGTTTTCTGATGTCAATGTTGTGGATCGAGTGGTGGCGGTGGGGTTATGGTATGGGCAGGCGTCTGTTATGGACGAAGAACACAGGTGCATTTTATTGATGGCATTTTGAATGCACAGAGATACCGTGACGAGATCCTGAGGCCCATTGTTGTGCCATACATCCAAGAACATCATCTCATGTTGCAGCAGGATAATGCACGGCCCCATGTTGCAAGGATCTGTACACAATTCTTGGAAGCTGAAAATGTCCCAGTTCTTGCATGGCCGGCATACTCACCGGACATGTCACCCATTGAGCATGTTTGGGATGCTCTGGACTGGCGTATACGACAGCGTGTACCAGTTCCTGCCAATATCCAGCAACTTCACACAGCCAGTGAAGAAGAGTGGACCAACATTCCACAGGCCACAATTGACAACCTGATCAACTCTATGCGAAGGAGATGTGTTGCACTGCATGAGGCAAATGGTGGTCACACCAGATACTGACTGGTATACCCTCCCCAATAAAACAAAACTGCACCTTTCAGAGTGGCCTTTTATTGTGGACAGTCTAAGGCACACCTGTGCACTAATCATGGTGTCTAATCAGCATCTTGGTATGGCACACCTGTGAGTTGGGATGGATTATCTCAGCAAAGGAAAAATGCTCACTATCACGGATTTAGACTGGTTTGTGAACAATATTTGAGGGAAATGGTAATATTGTGTATGTGGAAAAAGTTTTAGATCTTTGAGTTCATCTCATACAAAATGGGAGCAAAACCAAAAGTGTTGCGTTTATATTTTTGTTGAGTGTATTTAACTGAAAGAAGGAACAAACAGTATACAAATCAAAAACATGGAGGACCTTACGAAATACAGACCTGAATAGACAATCAAATATAACATCTGTTGGTAATTGGACCAACAAAAAATCAGATCAAACATGGAAACAGAGGATAAAATATATGACATAGACACTAATATTGATGAAAGTATATTTGACTTAAAAACGATTGGTTGTGAGTATTATACGGTAGAACAGCTGAATAGTGAAAAAATTGCAGAAGATACCCTGTCACTCATACATATAAACAGTCGAAGCTTGTATTGTAAAATGTCACAAATAAAAGATTATTTAAATCAGTTTAAAAATAGATTTAGTATTGTTGCAATCACTGAATCTTGGCTTAAAGATGATCTCATGGATGAAGTTCAAATGGAGGGATATGAGCTGTATTTTGTAAACAGAAGATATAAAAAAGGCGGTGGTATTGCTCTGTATACAAAAACAGATCTGATGTGTACAATTGTTGAAGAAATGACAATTATGAATGATGTCATAGAAATTGTAACAGTGGAACTTGTACATGAAACATCTAAGAATATTTTAATTAGTTGTGTATACAGAGCACCAGATTCTTGTGTTGTGAAATTTACAGATAAAATAATTGAATTATTCCATCAAATTAAAAACAAAACGCTTTTTATGTGTGGGGACTTTAATATTAACATAGAAAGCTCCAGCTGCCAAAGATTAAGTGATTTTGTGAATACAATGTATAGTTTGGGGTTATTCCCCTTGATAACAAAACCAACCAGAATTACATCGCAAAGTGCAACGGTAATTGATAATATATGTTGTGTGGGCAAGCTGGATCTTAGAAATGCGTATCATTTGGTTCGGATTCGGAAGGGAGACGAATGGAAGACGGCATTTAACACCCCCTTAGGTCATTTTGAGTACCTGGTCATGCCGTTCGGTCTCACTAATGCTCCCGCGACTTTTCAAGCGTTGGTAAACGATGTCTTGCGGGACTTCCTGCACCGGTTCGTCTTCGTATATCTAGACGATATACTCATCTTTTCCCCGGATCCTGAGACTCATGTCCGGCATGTCCGTCAGGTTCTGCAGCGGTTGTTGGAGAACCGTCTGTTTGTGAAGGGCGAGAAGTGTGAGTTCCACCGCACTTCTTTGTCCTTCCTGGGGTTTATCATCTCCTCCAACTCCGTCGCCCCGGACCCGGCCAAGGTTGCGGCGGTGAGAGATTGGCCCCAACCAACAAGCCGTAGGAAGCTGCAACAGTTCCTCGGTTTTGCTAATTTCTATAGGAGGTTCATCAAGGGCTACAGTCAGGTAGTTAGCCCCCTGACAGCCCTGACCTCTCCAAAAGTTCCCTTCACCTGGTCGGACCGGTGCGAGGCCGCGTTCAAGGAGTTGAAACGGCGCTTCTCGTCTGCACCAGTTCTGGTGCAGCCCGATCCTAGCCGCCAGTTAGTGGTTGAAGTGGATGCCTCGGACTCAGGGATAGGAGCGGTGCTCTCCCAGAGCGGGAAGACCGATAAGGTCCTTCACCCGTGTGCCTATTTTTCTCGCAGGTTGACCCCCGCTGAACGGAATTATGACGTCGGCAATCGGGAACTCCTTGCTGTGAAAGAGGCCCTCGAAGAGTGGAGACATCTGTTGGAGGGAACAGCCGTGCCATTCACGGTTTTCACTGACCATCGGAACCTGGAGTACATCAGAACCGCCAAGCGTCTGAACCCCAGGCAAGCCCGCTGGTCACTGTTCTTTGGCCGTTTTGACTTCCGGATTACCTACCGCCCCGGGACCAAGAATCAGAGATCGGATGCATTGTCCCGGGTGCACGAAGATGAGGTCAAAACGGAACCGTCGGATCCCCCGGATCCCATCATCCCGGAGTCCGCTATCGTGGCCGCCCTCACCTGGGACGTGGAGAAGACCGTCCGGGAGGCCCTGACCCGTGTCCCGGACCCAGGACACGGACCAAAGAACAGACTGTACGTCCCACCAGAAGCTAGGGCCGCAGTCCTGGACTTCTGTCACGGTTCTAAGCTCTCCTGTCACCCAGGGGTGCGAAGGACCGTGGCAGTCGTCCGGCAACGCTTCTGGTGGGCATCCCTGGAGACCGACGTCCGGGACTACGTCCAGGCCTGTACCACCTGCGCCAGGGGCAAGGCCGATCAAAGAAAGACCTCAGGGCAACTACAGCCATTGCCTGTGCCTCATCGCCCCTGGTCCCACATCGGCCTGGATTTCGTCACGGGTCTCCCGCCGTCCCAGGGAAACACTGTTATCTTCACGATAGTGGACCGTTTCTCCAAGGCGGCCCACTTCGTGGCCCTCCCGAAGCTCCCTACGGCCCAGGAGACAGCGGACCTCCTGGTCCACCACGTCGTCCGTCTGCATGGCATACCATCAGACATCGTCTCCGATCGCGGTCCCCAGTTCACCTCGCATGTCTGGAGGAGCTTCTGCCGGGAACTGGGGGCCACGGTCAGCCTCTCGTCTGGGTACCATCCCCAGACCAACGGGCAGGCAGAGCGGGCGAATCAAGAACTGGAGCAGACACTTCGCTGTGTGACAGCCGCGCACCCGACGGCCTGGAGTACCCACCTGGCCTGGATCGAGTACGCCCACAACAGTCAAGTGTCATCAGCCACCGGCCTCTCCCCGTTTGAGGTGTGCTTGGGGTATCAGCCCCCCTTGTTTCCGGTGGTTGAGGGAGAGGTCGGTGTGCCCTCGGTCCAGGCCCACCTACGGAAGTGCCGTCGGGTGTGGCGGGCCGCCCGCTCTGCCTTGTTGCAGGCCCGGACGAGGGCGAAGAAACATGCAGACCGGCGACGAGCCCCGGCCCCCAAGTATCGTCCTGGGCAGGAGGTCTGGTTATCCACCAAGGACATTCCCCTACAGGTTGACTCACCTAAACTGCAAGAACGATACATCGGACCGTATAAAATCCTCAAGGTCATCAACCCCGCCGCAGTGAGGCTCCAGCTTCCGGCCTCACTGCGGATCCATCCAGTTTTCCATGTTTCCCGGATCAAGCCTCTTCACACCTCACCCCTCTGCACCCCGGGTCCGGCACCGCCTCCTGCCCGGATCATCGACGGAGCACCGGCTTGGACTGTCCGCCGGCTCCTTGACGTCCGTCGGATGGGCCGGGGTTTTCAGTATCTGGTGGACTGGGAGGGGTACGGCCCCGAGGAGCGCTCCTGGGTGAAGAAGGGCTTCATCCTGGACCCGGCCCTCCTGGCCGACTTCTACCGACGCCATCCGGACAAGCCCGGTCGTGCGCCAGGAGGCGCCCGTTGAGGGGGGGGTCCTGTTGTGTGGGCCGCTGAAGAGGAGGTACTGCTGGCCCACCACCACCAGAGGGCGCCCTGCCTGGAGTGCGGGCTCCAGGCACCAGAGGGCGCTACCGCATCATGGGAGTAATCTGGGTGACAGCTGTCACCCATCACCAAACACAGCTGTTTCTACTCAGCACCGAGGTATATCAGGAGGACGGCGTCTCCACCTCAGTGCCGAGATATCGCCTAAGACCAAGGTAACATTCTCTGCAGCATATTCTGTGATTGATAAACTTGTTAAACCTTTCAGGACTGGTGACTACTGAGACCCTCCTTCTTTGGATAAGTACTCACCTTCCTGCTGATCTTTGCCAAGAGGTGGAGGCGGCTTCTCCCCTCTCTGTACTGGGTGCGTTCATCCACTCCTGTGTGTTCTTGCTCTCTCCTGCCAGCAGTACCGGATCCGACGAGCGGAGGCAGTGGCCACCTGGGAATTCGGGACTTGGCGGTTCCAGTATTTCCGGGGTTCGGTGGCAGTGGAGATCTGGGTGGTTCCGGTTCGACTGAGACGGACGTCTCCTATCTTCGAGCCTGCCCACACGACACCAGCGGATTCGACCCTAAACATTGTGTTTGTTATACTACTCGTGCTTGTTTCAGTAGTAAATCTTGTTTTTTACTTCCTCCATTGTCCATTCATTGCGCCCCCTGTTGTGGGTCCGTGTTCCTACACTTTCACAACAATATATTTACAAACAGAACAGATGAAATTATCAAGAATGGGATCTTCATGACAGATATTAGCGACCATTTACCAATTTTTTCAATATTTAAATATAAAAATAGGTACAACAAAAAAACTGATATAAACTTTAAAAGAGATAAGTCAGTAAAAGCCTTAGAGGCATTAAAATATGACCTTAAAAATCAAAACTGGGAAGAAGTTTATGTCAGTGATGTTAATGTAGCATATAACTCATTTATGAAAATATTGATGAAATCATACAATAAAAATTGTAAATTAATTGAAATTAGTAAGAAAAGAGTAAATAAACCATGGCTGACAAAGGGAATAAAAAATGCTTGTGCAAAGAAAAACTATTTATACAGGTGCTTTTTAAAATTGCAAACAAAGGAATCAGAACATAAATACAAAAAATATAAAAATAAACTATTAACAATAATTAGGAAATAAAAAAAAGATTATTACAGTGAAAAACTAAATAAGAGTAAAGATAATATGAGGGTAACATGGGGAATTATAAAAAGTGTGATTGATAGTGATGGAACGAAAGAAACTATTCCAAATTACTTTGTTAAGGAAAATAAAGAGATATATGATATAAAAGAAGTTGCAAATGGGTTTAATGATTATTTTTCAAATGTAGGGTCAAGTCTGGTGGGAAATAAACCAATAATAGAAGATAAATTATGTACATTGGTAAATACGGTCAATAGTATTTTCCTGGACAATGTGGAAAAAGATGAAATAAGAAATATTGTAAAAAACTGTGTAAGCAAAAGATCAACTGACCATGAAGATTTAGACATGATGACTGTAAAAAGTATAATAGAAATTGTTATTGAACCATTTACTTATATTTGTAATCTGTCTCTGTCAACTGGGGTTTTTCCAGATGAAATGAAAATTGCTAAGGTAGTCCCATTATATAAAAATGGAGACAAACACAATTTTTCTAATTACAGGCCAGTATCATTGCTTCCACAGTTTTCTAAAATTATGGAAAAAGTTTTTGTAACAAGATTGGATAAATTTATTGAGAAACATCATATTTTAAATAATGCTCAGTATGGATTCAGAACAAAACATTCGACAGCTATGGCAATTATGGAACTAATAGAGAAAATATCAACAACAATAGATAATAAGGATTATTTTGTAAGTATTTTTATTGACCTGAAAAAGGCTTTTGATGTTATAGACCACTCAAGATTGCTCCACAAGTTACAACAATATGGAATAAGAGGTGTTGCACATCAGTGGGTAAAAAGCTACTTAGAAAATAGAAAACAGTTTGTTCAGATAAATAATACCAAATCAGAATTGTGTAACATTATTTATGGAGTACCACAAGGATCGGTACTTGGACCCAAACTGTTTATTTTGTATATCAATGATTTTGTGAATGTATCCAATGTGCTTGGCAGCATTTTATTTGCTGATGATACAACGCTGTTTTACTCTGGATCAGATATACAGGAAGTAGCACAAGTGATAAATACAGAGTTGGAAAAAGTTAAACATTGGTTTGATATAAACAGATTGTCACTAAATATTAATAAGACAAATTTCATATTGTTTAATGATAGAGCGAAAGAAAATAATGTGTCATTACAAATAGATGGAATGGATATACAAAGGGTAAAAGAAATGAAATTTTTAGGAGTCATGATTGATGAAGATCTTACATGGAAGTCACACATAAATTACATAAAAGGAAAAATAGCGAAAGCCATTGCTGTTTTGCATAAAGTAAAATTTTCATTAAATAGTTATGGTTTATTAACATTGTACAATTCATTGATTGTCCCATATTTAACTTACTGTGTAGAAATCTGGGGATCAACATATACAACCTATATACAACCTTTATTTATTTTGCAGAAAAGAGCTTTAAAAGTGATTAGTAACAGTGGTTTTAGAGATCCATCTAATCCATTGTTTATTAAGTATAGGGTACTTAAATTTCATGATTTAGTTGATTTGAAAATATTACAAACGATGTACCAAGTTAATAAAAATACTTTACCAACAAACATTCAAAATATGTTTGAAAAAAGAGTAAGTAGTTATAAATTGAAAGGAATAGAAGTCTTTAAAAAACCAAGATTTAGAACCAAAGTAAAGGAAAGGAGTATTGCAGTAAATGGTGTCAAATTATGGAACAATCTTAATAAAGAAATTAAAGAATTAAGGTCACTTAAATTATTTAAAAAACACATTAAATTAGATGTATTAAGTAAGTATGAAATTATGAAGTAAGTCAGTGGGCTGCAAGAAAGTAAAAAAAAAAAAAAAAAAGTAAACTGTTAATAATGTTTGGAGTGTCTTAAGTTTAAATATAACCTGTCAGTGATGTAATCTATTAATTAATGGTCATAATTATGAAATGGGTCAGTGGTATGTGACAAGTTAAAGAAATGCAATCTGTTAAATAATGTTGACTATGATGCTGTATATTGAAAGATTGTATTGTTAAAAGGGGCAGAAATCATAAGACTTGTTCTTCTTTCTGCTCCTTTTCATTCTGGTATTGTGGTGCTTTTGTTTTTTGCTTTTCTGTTTTTCTTTTAAATGAATGAAATAAATATTAAAAAGAAAAGAAAAGAAAGAAAGAAATTGCTGATCCAAACAACCAATGATTTATAAAGGAAACTCATGGAAATCATCAGGGGTGCCCAAACCTTTATATACAATTATAAATCACTTTTTATGCAGAAAGGTGTAATATGCATATGTCGCAGACAAGAATGAGGGAAGCTCATCAGCAGTAATAATACCACACTCATTTTGCACTCATCATAAGGTTAGGATACTGTGCCCTCCAAAAGTATTGGAACACTTGAAATTTCACACATTTTAATTTGTTTATGCCATTTTAAGTACTAGAAATACAAAAAAAGAATTAGAATTTCTAAAATTATCTTCCTCAAACTCAAACTGAAAGCAAATCTGTAAAACTTGGTAAAACCTGTAAATAATAATCAGTTTTATTGCCAGTTTCCTTTAGATAAGTCAGGGGATGGAAACATGAACAATATGTCTTGGACTTTATTTACATCAATTATGAAGAAATACAAAAGTTTCTTTCACCAAAACATCAAATCTAGGCTTTCATCTGAAATGTATTTTCTGTCAAATTGTAGCTGAACTTTCAGGTCTTCTTTTTAAGAAAATCCTCCTCTACACCACTTCATCGGGAAGCTGGATTTTAGATTTTTAATTAATTTATATCAAGTTGTAGAGATTTGCTTTCAGTTTGAGTTAAGGAAGATAATTTTAGAAAAAAATGTATTTGAAATAGAATAAACAAATTAAAATGTGTTAAATACCAAGTGTTCCAATACTTTTGAGGGCAACTGAGAAACACTGAGGAGCAGCATCTTAAATCTCATATACAGTGCAGCAGATAAGAGAATATTTACAGTGGAATCCTGCAAATGGTGATACAAACATCAAATTTGCTACAAATAATCCATAGACATGAACTCTTAAAAAAAAAAAAAACAAAACAAAAAAAAAAAAACTGATTGGCCACTTGAATTTTCAATAGGCAGCCAGGTAGGGGTCAACTGAAGAATTACACAGGGGTCAAATCAGGGATGGGCAACTTGTTCCAGAAAGGGCCAAGAGGGTGTGGGGTTTCTTTGCAGCCACTGACTCCACAAGGTGATTTCACTCATTAACTGATTCCATCTGCTCAAAGTGATATTGATCAGTGAAATCACCGGGTGGAGTCAGTGGCTGCAAAGAAAACCTGCACCCTCTTGGCCTTTTCTGGAACATGTTGCCCACCCCTGGTCTAAATTAAAAGATGCTCCAATCATATAGAAAACTACACCACATTATTTGCCTGATCATAAAGATTCAAAAAAATGTATAGTTTGGACAATCTGTGCCTGAATGTTATGGAGTTATGAGGTAAAAGCAGCAAGAATGGTGGACAAAGGTCAGGTTCAGTTTGTACAGGGGTCAAAAGTTAAAGTTGCTCCATTAATTTTGCTCCAGCTGTATTTGTGCAGAATTTGATGCTTGTATCACTATTTGAAGAATTGTTTCAGTTTCTGCTGCACTAATAAGCCAACATGAACAAGCTGCTGTCTTAGTTTAAAAATGTGTACATAAGGCCACCCGAATTAAAGGAGAAATGCTGCTTTTAACAACCTGGACCTCATTTCTGTCATAAAATATGGTCGTTTACTCACCAATATAAGTTTGGTATGATTAGAAGTCCATAGTTCAAACGACATATTCAGTTCAAATCTGGAGCAAACATTTTTCTTCTTCTAAGGTGGATTAGAACTTTTTGTGGTACACAGCACAAACTACTGGACAGGAGGAACCTAGCAGTCAATGTGACACTGATTTGAAAATGCAGCTCTTTCAACCAGACGTGTGGTGCTGTGACATGTCAATCATCTGTGTCCAATCAGATTTCAGGAAAGTCCAGTGAAACCCCCGGCCTCCGCTCTAGCTCCACCGATGCCAGGAAGTGTTTGACATTTGAACATTTCCTGTTTCACTGTGACTGAGAATTCGGCACTTCCTGTTTGACTGTAAATTTGCCACTAAGTTCCCGCGAGATTCCATGGGATGTCATCTGTCAATCCAGGAAGTCTGAACATTTCCTATTTTACTGTGGATTTGAAAATTGGCACTTCCTGTTTAGGATGCCCCGTACCATGAGCGAGCTTTGCGCTGCTGCGCGGCGCTTTGCTCATATTATTCAACTTTTCCTCTTATAAGCCTGTCACACCTTGACAATTTAGCCAGTGTATCACGACTTGTGAAAAATTTGGAGAATACACTGGATCCGTTGAGTAAGTTATGCAGCTGTCATACGTTGATGATTTAGCCTGTGTATGCCGATGGCCCCTTTCCATCGAGTGGTCTGGGTTGGTACAGGTCAGAATGGTTAAGTCTGGCTTGGTTTGCATTTCCACCACCAGCAGAACGCTTTTGTTTGGCAGGCGGAGCATGGTGTAGATGCTTACATGCACATAATCTATCATGAAGACACTGTCGCAAGGCGTAATGGCATAATTTACTTACAACTTGTGTCCCGCATATGCTGTATACCAACCTGCTTCAACATGCCCTTAAATTATACAAAACTTACCCATAAATTATTAAATGTATGCCAGCATATTTGGCATATTTTTCATACGTTGGCATATGCAGGCTAAATTGTCAAGGTGTGACGGGCCATTAGACTACTGTTAATAAAGCAAATAAAATTGGAAATACATCATAATATTGAATTGCAATACATGTAGAATTGCATGTCTTAATAATCACAACATATATGAAATCGATAATATGTAATATTTACAGGTAAATATATTGTACTGGCCCTTGGGCACAAACCTAGGCTTTTTGAAAGCCAAAGAGAACAAAAAGAAAGGATAATTTGCAAATATGCTTGTATCATTTTGTAACTTACACCAACGAATACAAACATTCATACACCTTTCAATGTTACAATGAATAAAGCTAAAGTTCAACAGATATTTTCTTAATGCAACATATTTATTATATCCTGCTTTTATTAAAAAACAAATTAATTAAAAAGACATAATACTGAATTCCATGACAGTGAGTTGTAAAATTGTGTTCCAAATGGTTTAAGTGACTCCTTACTTTAAACGAACACTACTAATCTTGTCAGCCTTTCTGCCATTTTTCTGGTGTGCAGTCATCTTTGTTTCCTAAGGGGAGAAAAGAGAAGATCACACACAATCAAAATGAGCAACAAACCAATTGTTTAAATTATTCTGAAACAAGTGCTTATGAAGATGTCTATACAAGTGTAGGATGCGAAATATTTTCATATGCATCCTCTTACTTTATGAAGCACATATTGACTATTAAACAATCTTCTGATGGTACGTCAAAGCTGCTTTTTTTGTTAAATTGTTTTTATTTATTTATTTAGTTTATATGAACAAAAGAAAGAGAAGAAAACGCACACAAAAAACTCCAGCCACCCCCCCTAAAAAAAGGTGCACACATCAATACCCAAAAGCTCAAAGCTGCATTACTAACAGAAACACAACCTCATTTGCATGACTCGGTTTCTGCAGTCTGATGCTGTACTCATTGGAAAAAATTAAAAATCTTACTTGTATTTATGTGGTAGGACTGATTAGTGCCACTTACAGCCATGCAACACTATAAACTGAAGAACAGAAAAGCCCCAACCCTATTAAAATAAATGTGCTGCACAAAACATATACCATTTAAAAACTAGAATGGCACTTGGAGAGTGCATGCTCTATATCAAACAAGAAAATCTCACTTGTTCTGAGATAGTAGCACTCTATAGATGCCCATTTCTCCAAGGGTGTATTGTTTTCAGTGCTGTTAGCTCATCAACAGGATCAAGCAAATATCACTAAACCAATTTTTTTAAGTTTGGGGTAATGGCAAAAAGCAAAACCATTACCCCCGCACCCCCCCCCCCCCCCCCCCAAAATCTTTAACACTGCAAGACAGGACATTTTTCAACAATTTTGTGAATTTTTCAAGAGAAAATGGCAAGCTCTTTTTGAAAGGAAAAAAAGATCACCTATCACAAGGCAGCTGATATTGGAATTGAAACATCACAATTGATACAAACATGATCTCTATAGACAATTTTTATCCTTTATTTAGGCAGGGTAGTTTCACTGAGGTGAGGCAGCACTGCGGCTTAGTGGTTAGTACTGTTGCTTCACAGTAAGAAGGTTATGGGATCGATTCCCACCTGTGGCATTTCTGTGTGGAGTTTGCATGTTCTCCCTGTGTTTACGGGGGTTCCCTCCGGGTGCTCTGGCTTCCTCCCACATCCAAAGACATGCAGGTTAGGTGAACTTGAAACTTAAATTGTCCGTAGGTGTGCGTGCAGGTGTGACTGTGTCTGTCTATATGTGTTCCTGCAACAGACTGGCGTCGTGTCCAGGGTGTACCCAGCCTTCCGCCCTATGATTACTGGGATAGGTTCCAGCCCCCGTGACCCAATCTTGTATGAGCGGTTGAAGATGAGTGAGTGTGTTTCACTGAGGCAGGTGGCAGCTTCACTGGTGCACCTTCAGATTTAGAGACTTGCTCAAGAAGAGCAAAATCAATGTGGTAATGCAGATGGAACAAGTGCTGCGTGCATCTGCTTCACTGAGATTTTTCAATCTATTTGGGGGAAATGAAAAAGCTGACTTTTCTAACCAGACCACATCTGAACCGTACCTACCAAGCACTGGTTGTCTGGAAGGTCAAGACCACATGTTTCTGCAATCTCTCCTTCCACATTATGGTTTGTATCATCTGAAATAACACAGGCATCTATTGAATTAAAACCATGCACTTTGTGATCACATGTATAAAGGCTAAACTTCAAAATCTGAAAATGTGAACTTTGCGCTCAGAAAGAAGGTCAGTCAACAAAGTTTGATCACCTCCTGTAATCCATCAGTGACATTTACAGTTGTATGCAAAAGTTTGGGCACCCCTGATGATTTCCATGATTTTCTTTTAGAAATCAGTGGTTGTTTGGATCAGCAATTTCAGTTAAATACAGTGGGGAAAATAAGTATTTGACCCCCTGTCAGTTTTGCAGGTTTTCCCAACTACAAAGAATGGAGAGGTCTGTAATTTTTATTGCAGGTACACTTCAACTGTGAGACACAGAAACTAAAAAAAATAAATAAAATAAATCCAGAAAATCACATTGTATGATTTTTAAATAATTAATTTGCATTTTATTGCATAAAATAAGTATTTGACCCCCACCAACCAGCAAGAATTCTGGCTCACACAGACCTGTTAATTTTTCTCTAAGAAGCCCTCCTATTCTGCACTCTTTACCTGTGTTTGAACTTGTTACCTGTATAAAAGACACCTGTTCACACACTCAATTCATCACACTCCAACCTGTCCACCATAGCCAAGACCAAAGAGCTGTCTAAGGACACCAGGGGCAAAACTGTAGACCTGCACAAGACTGGGATGGACTACAGGACAACAGGCAAGCAGCTTGGTAGAAGACAACAACTGTTATGATTATTTATTAGAAAGTGGAAGAAACACAAGATGACTGTCAATTTCCCTCGGTCTGGGATTCCATGCAAGATCTCACTTTGTGGGGTAAGGATTCTGAGAAAGCTCAGAACTAGGAGGATCACAGGAGGATCTGGTCAATGACCTGAAGAGAGCTGGGACCACAGTCACAAAGATTACATTAGTAACACATGGTGCTGTCATGGTTTAAAATCCTGAAGAGCAGCAAGGTCCCCCTGCTCAAGCCAGCACATGTCCAGGCCCGTTTGAAGTTCACCAGTGACCATCTAGATGATCCACAGGAGGCATGGGAGAAGGTCATGTGGTCAGATGAGACCAGAATAGAGCTTTTTGGAATCAACTCCATTTACCATGTTTAGAGGATGAGAACAACCAAGAACCAACCAAGAAACCATCCAACGGTGAAGCATGGGGGTGGAAACATCATACTCTGGGGGTGCTCTTCTGCAAAGGGGACAGGACGACTGCGCCATATTAAAGGGAGGATGGATGGGGTCATGTATTGCGAGATTTTGGCAAACAACCTCCTTCCCTCAGTAAGTGCATTGAAGATGGGTCATGGCTGGTTCTTCCAGCATGACAATGACCCCAAACACAGCCAGGGCAAGTAAGGAGGGGCTCCGTAAGAAGCATTTCAAGGTCCTGGAGTGGCCTGGCCAGTCTCCAGACTGGAACTCAATAGAAAATCTTTGGAGGGAGCTGAAACTCCACACCTGAAAGATTTGGAGAAGATCTGTACAGAGTAGTGGACCAAAATCCCTGCTGCAGTGTGTGAAAACTTGGTCAAGAACAACAGGAAACGTGTGACCTCTGTAATGGCAGACAAATGTTTCTGTACCAATTGTTAAGCTGTTTTTCTAGGGAGTCAAATACTTATTTTATGCACTGTGTGCAATAATTATTTAAACAAAGTTAGACAGGTGCATAAATTTGGGCACCGCAACAGAAAAAAATACATAAATATTTAGTGGATCCTGCTTTTTCAGAAATAACTGCCTCTAAACGCTTCCTATAGCTTCCAATGAGAGTCTGGATTCTGGTTGAAGGTATTTTGGACCATTCTTCTTTACAAAACATCTCAGGTTTGTTGGTTTCCGAGCATGGACACCAGATTCTCAATAATATTCAGATCTAGGGACTGAGATGGCCATTCCAGAATGTTGTACTTGTTCCTCTGCATGAATGCCTTAGATTTTGAGCATTGTTTAGGGTCACTGTCTTGTTGAAAGATCCAGCCCTGGCGCAACTTCAACTTTGTCACTAATTCATGAACGTTGTTCTCAAGAATCTGCTGATACTGATTGGAATCCATGTGACCCTCCACTTTAACAAGATTCCCAGTACCTGCACACAGCCACACAGCGTGATGGAGACACCTCCAAATTTTACTGTAGGTAGCAAGCGTTTTTCTTGGAATGCTGTTCTTTTTCAGCCATGCATACCGCGTCCAAATAACTCAATTTTAGTTTCATCATCCACAGAACCTTATTCCAAAATGAAGCTGGCTTGTTTGTGGCGTGTACGCAGAAAAGGCTTTCTCTGCATTACTCTCTTATCCAGCATCTCCTGGTGAGTTAAACAGTTAAACATGAGTTAAACAGGTTATTTATTTCAGCAACAACACAGCAGCATAAAGACAACATATCAAACAAATCAAAAAAACAAGATCAAATTTAACACCGTGTGCCTGAAAAGGGGGTGGGAAGAAGCAAAGCTTATAAATTACCCACCCCTCATACCCCATCCCAAAAGTCCAAGTCCAACATATAATTACACTTATGCTCACACTCCTATATATACAAATAAGCAAATTAAATACATACATCCACAAATGTATACATCTTTTTTTTTTTGTTTGTTTGTTTTAATTATGATTTTCTTTATATCCAGAAATTATTAATTTGTACTTGTACAGGTGCAAAGTATGCTGTATAGTTCAATGATGCAAAGAGACACTATCTGCAGCAAGATCATGTTGTAGGTCTTTGAGCAGGTCTGTGGGTTGACAATGACTGTTCTCACCATCCTTTGCTTCACCTTATCTGAGATTTTTCTTGGCCTGCCACTTCGGGTCTTAACTAGTACTGTGCCTGTGTTCTTCCATTTCCTCACTATGTTCCTCACAGTGGAAACTGACAGCTGAAATCTCTGAGATAGCTTTTTGTATCCTTCCCCTAAACCATGATGTTGAACAGTCTTTGTTTTCAGGTCATTTGAGAGTTGTTTAGAGGCTCCCATGTTGCCACTCATTAGAAGAGATGCAAAGAGGAGAAACATTTGCAAATGGCCGCCTTAAACACCCTTTCTCATGACTGGATTCACCTGTGTAATGAAGTCAATGGTCAATGAGCTTATCAAACCAATTTTGTGCTCCAATAATTAGTGCTAAATGTGTTCAAATCAATAAAATGACAAGGGTGCCCAAATTTATGCACCTGCCTAATTTTGTTTAAATTTCACTTCTCAAATATCAGTGTGTTTGTCTGCTATATGATATATTTAACTGAAATTTCTGATCCAGACAACCAGTGATTTATAAAGGAAAATCATTAAAATTATCAGTGGTGCACAAACGTTTGCATACAACTGTATTTCATATGAAACAACCTCAGAGGTAATCTGAGCTGAATAAAACTCATCATTTCTCATCGCTTTGAAAAACAGAAATAAGGTTCTTGTCATATGATGTGAAAAACGCATGACCAAACAATAATGTTATTCCAACTGCTATTAAGAGCTCAGCTAAAAAAGACTAAACAAGTTAAAGACCTAATCAATAACTCACATTTGATTGGCTTAGTCAAAGTGTACAACTGCACATTTTGACACAGGGCTTGGCAATTAACCAAATTTTGATTTCACTTATGATTTTAGCTTCCAACAGTTACAAAAATAAAATGATTGTTTTTCCATATTCAGTTTTGCAATGATGATCTCCTTTTTCCATGTGTGATAAATATAAGCTGCAACCTTCAGTGCGTGTCGGCTGCAGAAGGCCATTGACAGCAGCAGCCTCTACCAAGCCATCAGGTCGCTGCTTGTGATATGGACTCAACCATGTTTGTCCTTCATTAACATTTTATTACAATTATGACATATTTTGCACTTCTGTGTTGTCAATTATCCAAAACAATCATCTATAAAGTCATTGCTCCAGTATCCCCATTCAATGAAATTTTAATATTATTTAATATGTGTATTAGCACCATTAGAGGTATCAATGTCTTTTATAATTTAGTTCCACTGATGGACACCCATTATGAAAACCACCCACTCAGTCAGTGTGTGTGTGTGTGTTCAGGCTTCATTCATCCCACCCAGTTCAACAAAGGTCTTGCCACACTCCACCTTGCTGCAAGCTGTATTTTTACTTTTAGTTATTTTTCAGTTCAACAATACTTAAAATTAATGATATATTTAAAGAAATTCACTGTTAAAATTAACATGTTTTTTTCAAGTTCAACAAATGCAGGGTGTTTGTAAAGTCATTGAGTAATCATGTCAATTTTCAATTCAATTTGAATTTATTTTCATTTATATAGCGCCAAATCACAACAGAGTTGCCTCAAAGTGCTTCACACAGGTAAGGTCTAACCTTACCAACCCTCAGAGCAACAGTGGTAAGGAAAAATGTAATGTCAAGTTATCACAATTTCAATTTTGACGAAAATGATTGTGATTATGGGTTTTGCCATAATAGGGCAGTCCTATCTGGAAAAGTAGGTTTTCAAACACTTTCACAGTTTCAAAACAGAAAGTGACACAGGGCTGAACACTCAGATACAGCCACACTGTTTTGTTGATGGAATCCTTTTTTTTTTGTCAATATATTTTGAATTTACTGTGAATACAGTCAATAACCAACGGGCAAAAGAGGCTAAGAACATACCAACATACAGAGAACAATCAAAGAGACAGTCATTTACATCTGAGTTGTCACTATGAACCTCCTGTGTGGATGTGGTCATGCCTGATTTGATCTTAATTATTTAAATGAATTATGTCATACTTGAGGTCTGTGTTGTGTCCATCTCGCACGTGTTGGGTACAAGCACCTCCGCTTTTCCACTTCTGTTTGTAGCATCAAAAGGCTCCCGAATCACCCCTGAACAGAGCAGTTTATTTGGGCAGGCTCGCTGAGATCAATGACAACATTTAACAAAAAGGTGAAGGTTATTCTTCAGCCAGACTGACCATCAAAAAGTGAGCTGCGGCACTGCTGTAGAGGAGTCTCCACAAAACGAACGTTCTTAAGCCTGTCAATGTTTTTCCGTTTCTTCAGTCTGCTTGTTGTGGGCAGCGAACTTGTCAGGACTGGTGAGTCTGGGATGATGCAGTCTTCCTGCTCCAAGAATGAGGTCTGCTGGGCCTCCAAGCCGCTAAAAACAACAGCTGCATTGTTTAACTGGGAAATGAAACTTCATGCCAAACTCACTTTACACTGCACTTCAACTCATTTCTACAGAAACACTTTCAAACATACATATAGTACAGTGATAGAATGTACAACCAATTAAGAGACTGTCAAAATGACTAAAATCCTCACATTAATTTCTCAGAATTTTAGTATGTAGTGGGGGGAAAAAATGATTTACAGTTTTCACCACTGTGACAATATTCAGGAACACAGCAGAACAGCAGTTCCAAATGTGAAAACACTGAAACACAACTTCTGAGATAAAGACCACACAAGGCAAAATCCCTTCAGGATGTGTGGAGGACCAGAAACATGACCTGTGGTCAAAGTGGGAGTGAAATGCTGCAGTGTGTTGTGTGGGCCGCTGAAGAGGAGGTACTGCTGGCCCACCACCAGATGGCGCCCTGCTTGGAGTGCGGGGCTTCAAGCACAAGAGGGCGTCGGAGCTACTGGAGTGACAGCTGTCACACATCATCAACACCAGCTGTCACTCATCAACTTCATCCTCCATAAAAGCCGGACTGCAACTCCACCTCCCTGCCGAGAAATCAGCTACCATTCAGGTAATTTCTCTGCTGACTTAATACTGAACAATAGTCTGAACTCTTTTGCAGCCGTTTTCCTGTGGTGTTGCCTTATCTGCTGGATTGGCGTTTGGTGTGATCAGCGACGGCTTCGCTTCACACCCCAACCAGATAAGTGGTTAGACAGGAGCTGCACGAGTGTGTGATTGGAGGTTTTCCCTCCTGGAGGATTCAAACACCGGAGGATTGCTGGGTGTGTATTCACACACCCACCACTAACTGTTTCTGTTTCTGCCAGCAGTACCGGGTCTGACTGCTGAAGACAGTGGCCACCTGGGGCGCAGGGCTTGGCGGCTCCGGTGTTCTTCAGATCCGTTGGTGGTGGAAGCTGTTTGGGATCCGGCTCTTCTCTCGCCAGACGTCTTCTATCTTCGAGCTTGCCCACACGTCACCTTGTGTATAATTGACAATCCACAATATTGTTATTGTCTGTAATTCGTTGTGCGATTCACAACATTAAATTGTTACTTTTTGGCTTATCCATTGTCCGTTCATTAACGCCCCCTGTTGTGGGTCTTTGTCACGACACCTTCCCAGCACAGTGTTTATTTTTGAAGGGTGAACAAAAAGAAAAAAGTTTTCATCCATTTTACAACTTCTATAACAAAAAGCACAGGGTCAAAACAAGCCTTTAACACAATTACAAACAAACGTTGACAACTAAAACTCACTGAGACAGCTTGTGTAGCTCAGCGAGCACCTTCTGGTTTTCCTCCTCAAGGCTGCTTCTTTCATTCTCTGCAGAACAAACGACAGTGTTTGTGAAGACCAAGTATTAGATTAAAGCAAATACAGTGCAAATATAGTGTTAAATTTTTATATTTACATACAGTTTTGGTTTCACATTAAACATATTCAAAGTCAAGGTTTAGTTGGTAGGGGAAGGAAACTTTGTTGGTGCTTAGTACAAGGTGGTGGCACTCAATACTATGGGCGTGACTGATGTTACAAAAAAAGCCAATAAGAAAATTCATGAACTTTATTGCAACTTTGTCTTCAAACTATACGAGGTGACAACTGTTTTTATTCTTCGTTCGTACTGAGCTTGGGAAAAAGGCATTTGCTTATTCTGCCCCCACTGCATGAAACAATCTGCAAAATACTTTACAACTGGACTACCTAGTTTCTCTGAATGAGTTTAAATCTAAACTTAAAGACTTAGAGGCAGCTTATTTAAGCATCTTTTAATTCTGTGCAATGAACTACTACCATAGTTTCAGATGAAGCTGATGAAACTATGGTGTTCAGATGAAACTATGGTGTCATTTGATGTGACATCATTGTTCACCTGCATCCCCACTGCTGAGGCCATCTCTGCTGTGAGGCAGAGACTGCTGGAGGATGTGTCTCTACTTGAAAGGACCAAACTCAAACCAGACCACATCTGCCAAGTCTTGGAGATCTGTCTTAACACCACGTATTTCCTGTTTAGGGGGAATTACTACAGGCAGATCCATGGTTGTGCGATGGGGTCTCCGGTATCCGCCATTGTGGCCAATCTGTACATGGAGCGAGTGGAGAAGACAGCCTTGACATCTTTCACGGGCATCACTCCCAGTCACTGGTTCAGATGTCGATGACACATGGGTTAAAATCAAGCAACAGAAGGTTGAGGACTTTACAGAACACATCAACTCGGTGGACTCCAATATCAAGTTCACATGTGAGGATGCCAGAAACAACCATTTAGCTTTCTTGGACTGTGATGTTAGGATTGGAGAGAACAGGCAGCTCCAGACAGGGGTTTACAGAAAACCCACGCACACTGACCAATATCTGTTCTTTGACTCAAACCACCCCCTTGAACACAAGCTCGGGGTGATCAGGACTCTTCAACACAGAGCCCTACAGGTACAGGTAAATTAGTTCACCCTAAGGACAGGATCCCTAGTTACAAACAGATCAATGTAGTGTATTCTATCAGTCAGGAAAACTGTAACGAACACTACATAGGTGAGACAACCTTTACACAAAAGGCTATACCAGCACCGCAGAGAGGGGGCCAGTGGACCTCAGTCTGCAGTTCATCTCCACTTTAAAGACACTAACCACACGTTTGAGGACAAGGAAATTAAAATCTTAGCCAGAGAGAAGAAATGGTTTGAGAGAGGGGTCAAGGAGGCATTCTATGTGAAACAGTTAAAACCCAGCCTTAACCGGGGAGGGGGTCTGAGACACGCTTTGTCCCCTGTTTACAATGGGGTACTCAGGTCAAAGCAGTTTCAGTCTTTTGTTCATGGTAATGAGTCATTCACGTCATCAGGAGAGTCGTCAAGGGAGCCGGCAGGAGAGGCGTCCATCCCATCATTAGGAGGGACAGCTGCCCTGTCATTGTTTAGTAACTAGCCTATAGCAGTCTGCCTCTCGGTAGGAGGGGTCTGGTTAGGTTTAAAACTCCAGCTTTTGTGGCTTCTGTTTATTCTTCTCTACAAGAGTCAAGACAGAAGTCAGACTACCAGAGCAAGAATTTTAGCTGAGGAAGCTTCTGCGATTTGAAGCAAAACTTCCTCGCGTCAAGCAACGCAGTCCAGTCGAAGATTCAAGCTTCTCTACTAAAACTGATTTGTCGCGATTCTTATCCCTAATGGTTCAAAATCGATTCAAAATGTTGCAAAAATTGCTCTTTAATATGTCTCCTTTTTGTTTGTTATTTCACACTGCCATTCAGTGAATTGTTTCTGTCCAACTTTCCTGCTGTGTGGAGGAGGAGGCGGAGTCAGTGTGCTGTGCTGTGCTGTGTGTGTGTGTATGTGCGTGTGTGCGTGCATAGACTGAAGGAGAACTACAGTGGACAGCCTGCATTACTGAGTCTGGAACATTTGGAAAAGTAAATGGAATTTGTTTACTTACCGTTTTCTTTCAAACTAGGAACAGAAAAGCCAAAGCGTACAAATGCATATTTGTGTTCACTCTCCCATTATTAGATCAGATGCGCTGCACGTGTGTTAATGTGGCCAACTTATTACAAAGTTGATGTTTTATATCAATTGGTACAGGATTTCAGGGATGTTCGCCAAACAGCAAACCTGCCAACAATATTTTTAATGTGATTTACAGTAGTGTTCAGAATAATAGTAGTGCTATGTGACTAAAAAGATTAATCCAGGTTTTTTTTCTTATTGTTACATGGGAAACAAGCTACCAGTAGCACAGATTCCATCACGTACAATGTGGCCAAGCACCTAAAGTGGATTTTGGCTCCTCTAGTGGGTAACTCAGAACACCATGTGGAGAACACACAAGATTTTGTGAACAAGATCAAGGACCTGCAGCTGGAGGCAGATGAAACAATTGTGTCTTTTGATGTGACTTCGTTGTTCACCTGCATCCCCACCACTGAGGCTGTCTCAGCTGTGAGGCAGAGACTGCTGGAGGATGTGTCTCTACTTGAAAGGACCAAACTCACACCAGACCACATCTGCCAGCTCTTGGAGATCTGTCTTAACACCACATATTTCCTGTTTAGGGGGAATTACTACAGGCAGATTCATGGCTGTGCAATGGGGTCTCCGGTATCCCCCATTGTGGCCAATCTGTACATGGAGTGAGTGGAGAAGACAGCCTTGACATCTTTCACGGGCATATCTCCCAGTCACTGGTTCAGATATGTTGATGACACATGGGTTAAAATCAAGCAACAGGAAGTTGAGGACTTTACAGAACACATCAACTCGGTGGACGCCAATATCAAGTTCACACGTGAGGATGCCAGAAACAACCATTTAGCCTTCTTGGACTGTGATGTTACGATTGGAGAGAACAGGCAGCTCCAGACAGGGGTTTGCAGAAAACCAACTCACACTGACCAATATCTGCTCTTTGGCTCAAACCACCCCCTTGAACACAAGCTCGGGGTGATCAGGACGCTTCAACACAGAGCCCTACAGGTGCCCACAACTGCAGAGGGAAGGGCTAAAGAACAACAACTTGTCCGGAAAGCCCTCACAGTATGTGGGTACCCACGATGGTCCCTGGACAAAGTGGACAAAGTGCAGAAGTCCCAGAGAACAAAGAGACCAGATAGACAGGAGACGGAGACAAGAAGAAGAGGAGTGTCTCTCCCTTATTTAGCAGGAGTAGGGGAAAAATTACAGAGGATCTTCAGACAGCACAAAATCCCAGTTTACTTTAAACCGGTTAACACCTTGAGACAGAAATTAGTTCACCCTAAGGACAGGATCCCTAGTTACAAACAGAGCAATGTAGTGTATTATATCAGATGTCAGGAAAACTGTAACGAACACTACATAGGTGAGACTAAGCAACCTTTACACAAAAGGCTATACCAGCACCGCAGAGAGGGCGCCAGTGGACCTCAGTCTGCAGTTCATCTCCACCTTAAAGACACTAACCACATGTTTGAGGACAAGGAAGTTAAAATATTAGCCAGAGAGAAGAAATGGTTTGAGAGAGGGGTCAAGGAGGCATTCTTTGTGAAACGTTTGAAACCTAGCCTTAACCGGGGAGGGGGTCTGAGACACGCTTTATCCCCTGTTTACAATGGGGTACTCAGGTCAAAGCAGTTTCAGTCTTTTGTTCATGGTAATGAGTCATTCACGTCATCAGCAGAGTCGTCAAGGGAGCCATCAGGAGAGGGACAGCTGCCCTGTCATTAGGAGGGTGTTAACTAGAGCACAATAGGTGCTAATTAGAGCTATTGTTTAGTCACCAGCCTATAGCAGTCTGCCTCTCGGTAGGAGGGGTCTGGTTAGGTTTAAAACTCCAGCTTTTGTGACTTCTTGATTATTCTTCTCTACAAGAGTCAAGACAGAAGTCAGACCACCAGAGCAAGAATTTTAGCTGAGGAAGCTTCTGCGATTTGAAGCGAAACATCCTCGCGTCAAGCAACCCAGTCCAGTCGAAGATTCAAGCTTCTCTACTACTAAAGCTACCAGTAGATTCAGTAGATTCTCACTAGAGGATGACATTTTTCGGGAATTCCCATGGGTCATGTGATTCCTGCGGCATTCCCGCGGGATGGGAGTCAAAATTTTATCAATCCCGTGATTGGGATGGGACAGGAATAAAAATGAACGG
Source organism: Thalassophryne amazonica (assembly GCF_902500255.1). Classification (NCBI taxonomy): domain Eukaryota; kingdom Metazoa; phylum Chordata; class Actinopteri; order Batrachoidiformes; family Batrachoididae; genus Thalassophryne; species Thalassophryne amazonica. The sequence goes on from NC_047103.1 coordinate 67,344,853, forward strand.
GAGCGGGTAGGAGCGGGAATGCCAAAAATAGATGATTTTCATCTATTTAAACAACCAAAACGCATTCACACCGGGCGTGATCAGACGCTACAAATTCGTGGGGGTCGCGTGGCAACAGACGCGCCTCCTTCGCCTGGTGTGTCGCTCTGCTTTTGCTGCAAAAATTCGCCCCGGTGCGTCATCAAATAGGAGGAGCTTCCATTCCGCTCGCCGGCTCCGGTTGTCAGTCAAGTTAACATGACGGACCTTGAGGAGTTGTTGTGGAAAGCTCCCAATACAGAGAGTATCATTATTTGTTCCAGGAGCTGAGTCTGGATGACGGCTGCTTTCAGCGGTCCTTCCGCCTCTGCAGGACCCAACTTGAGGACCAACTGTCCCGTTCACACGCTCACATGTAAACAAGAAAAAAAAAGAAAAAAAAGAAAGAAACTCCGCTGCTTGCTGCTGCTCGCTCTTCCACCAAAAAACTCTGTCATAACTGTTTAGAAACCAGTCACCATATGCTTTATTATACATCTGTGTAGTTAATTAATAAAATATTCTCCACGAGAAAGAAACTCCGCTGCTTGCTGTGGTGCTGCTGCTCGCTCCAAAAACTCTGTCATAATTGTGAAATAAAGGACAAAAGAGACATAAGTCCTGCTCACAGGCTGCTACCAGATACAGGACATGTTCACATCTTCAGTCAAACTCCAGACATCTCCACGTCACTACATATTCAGTCCCTGATTGATCATCACGGCGCGAGACATACGGGAGTGGGATGGGAGTGGGACTGATTTTGAGTGGGAGCGGGATGGGATTGGGAGTCATCTTTACAGGAGTGGGACGGGATGGGATTTATTTTTTTACTCCAGTCCAGGATTGGGACAGGATGGGATTTTTTTTTTTCTGGGAGCGGGATGGGACGGGAGTGAAAATCCACTCCCGTGTCATGCTCTAATTCTCACAAATCCAACAAGACTAAGCATTCATGATATGCACACTCTTAAGGCTATGAAATTGGGCTATTAGTAAAAAAAAAAAAAAAAGTAGAAAAGGGGGCGTTCACAATAACAGTAGTGTGGCATTCAGTCAGTGAGTTTGTCAATTTTGTGGAACAAACAGGTGTGAATCAGGTGCCCCCTATTTAAGGATGAAGCCAGCACCTGTTGAACATGCTTTTCTCTTTGAAAGCCTGAGGAAAATGGGACGTTCAAGACATTGTTCAGAAGAACAGCGTAGTTTGATTAAAAAGTTGATTGAAGAGGGGAAAACTTATACGCAGGTGCCAAAAATTATAGGCTGTTCATCTACAATGATCTTCAATGCTTTAAAATGGACCAAAAAAAAAAAAAAAAAAAAAAAAACAGACGCGTGGAAGAAAACGCAAAACAACCATCAAAATGGCAAAGGCTCACCCATTGATCAGCTCCAGGATGATCAAAGACAGTCTGGAGCTACCTGTAAGTGCTGTGACAGTTAGAAGACGCCTGTGTGAAGCTAATTTATTTGCAAGAATCCCCCACAAAGTCCCTCTGTTAAATAAAAGACATGTGCAGAAGAGGTTACAATTTGCCAAAGAACACATCAACTGGCTTAAAGAGAAATGGAGGAATATTTTGTGGACTGATGAGAGTAAAACTGTTCTTTTTGGGTTCAAGGGCTGCAGACAGTTTGTGAGACGACCCCCAAACTGTGAATTCAAGCCACAGTTCACAGTTAAGATAGTGAAGCATGGTGGTGCAAGCATCATGATATGGGCATGTTTCTCCTACTATGGTGTTGGGCCTATATATCGCATACCAGGTATCATGGATCAGTTTGGATATGTCAAAATACTTGAAGAGGTCATGTTGCCTTATGCTGAAGAGGACATGCCCTTGAAATGGGTGTTTCAACAAGACAATGACCCCAAGCACACTAGTAAACAGGCAACATTTTCGTTACAAACCAACAGAATTAATGCCTCGCACATGTGAAGAAATCATGAAAAACTGTGGTTATACAACTAAATAATAGTTTAGTGATTCACAGGATTGCTAAAAAAGCAGTTTGAACATAATAGTTTTGTGTTTGTAGTGTCAACAGCAGATGCTACTATTATTGTGAACATCCCCTTTTCTACTTTTTTTTTTTTTTTTTACTAATACCCCAATTTCATAGCCTTAAGAGTGTGCATAACATGAATGCTTGGTCTTGTTGGATTTGTGACAATCTACTGGTACCTTGTTTCCCATGTAACAATAAGAAATATACTCAAAACCTGGATTACTCTTTTTAGTCACATAGCACTACTATTATTCTGAACACTACTGTACAATGTGCCACAATCTGCAAAAAAAAAAATAAATAAATAAAAATAAAAGGTTACAAAATGCTGAATGCGGTCTGGCATGACACGTTGTGCTACTCGTCAAGAAAAAAAATCCAACTCAAAAACATTCAATGAAAACAAAATGTTAACATTTCCACTCCACTGTCTCATAGTGCTAAAGTGTCCGATGCAGCTCTCTGCTGCTCAGATTAAAGCTACCGTATGTAAAATTTTGAACAGGACAGCAAATGCTATATCCATCCAATATTATGTGCTTTTAACATTTTAAAAGATTATTTATGACTAATTTTATGTATATATATATATATATATATATATATATACACTCAACAAAAATATAAACGCAACACTTTTGGTTTTGCTCCCATTTTGTATGAGATGAACTCAAAGATCTAAAACTTTTTCCACATACACAATATCACCATTTCCCTCAAATATTGTTCACAAACCAGTCTAAATCTGTGATAGTGAGCACTTCTCCTTTGCTAAGATAATCCATTCCACCTCACAGGTGTGCCATACCAAGATGCTGATTAGACACCATGATTAGTGCACAGGTGTGCCTTAGACTGTCCACAATAAAAGGTCACTCTGAAAGGTGCAGTTTTGTTTTATTGGGGGGGATACCAGTCAGTATCTGGTGTGACCACCATTTGCCTCATGCAGTGCAACACATCTCCTTCGCATAGAGTTGATCAGGTTGTCAATTGTGGCCTGTGGAATGTTGGTCCACTCCTCTTCAATGGCTGTGCGAAGTTGCTGGATATTGGCAGGAACTGGTACACGCTGTCGTATACGCCGGTCCAGAGCATCCCAAACATGCTCAATGGGTGACATGTCCGGTGAGTATGCCGGCCATGCAAGAACTGGGACATTTTCAGCTTCCAAGAATTGTGTACAGATCCTTGCAACATGGGGCCGTGCATTATCCTGCTGCAACATGAGGTGATGTTCTTGGATGTATGGCACAACAATGGGCCTCAGGATCTCATCACGGTATCTCTGTGCATTCAAAATGCCATCAATAAAATGCACCTGTGTTCTTCATCCATAACAGACGCCTGCCCATACCATAACCCCACCGCCACCATGGGCCACTCGATCCACAACATAGACATCAGAAAACCGCTCACCCACACAACGCCACACACGCTGTCTGCCATCTGCCCTGAACAGTGTGAACCGGGATTCATCCGTGAAGAGAACACCTCTCCAACGTGCCAAACGCCAGCGAATGTGAGCATTTGCCCACTCAACTGACGAACTGGAGTCAGGTCGAGACCCCGATGAGGACGACGAGCATGCAGATGAGCTTCCCTGAGACGGATTCTGACAGTTTGTGCAGAAATTCTTTGGTTATGCAAACCGATTGTTTCAGCAGCTGTCCGAGTGGCTGGTCTCAGACGATCTTGGAGGTGAACATGCTGGATGTGGAGGTCCTGGGCTGGGGTGTGGTTACACGTGGTCTGCGGTTGTGAGGCTGGTTGGATGTACTGCCAAATTCTCTGAAACGCCTTTGGAGACGGCTTATGGTAGAGAAATGAACATTCAATACACGAGCAACAGCTCTGGTTGACATTCCTGCTGTCAGCATGCCAATTGCACGCTCCCTAAAATCTTGCGACATCTGTGGCATTGTGCTGTCTGATAAAACTGCACCTTTCAGAGTGGCCTTTTAAAGTGGGCAGTCTAAGGCACACCTGTGCACTAATCATGGTGTCTAATCAGCATCTTGATATGGCACACCTGTGAGGTGGGATGAATTATCTCAGCAAAGGAGAAGTGCTCACTATCACAGATTTAGACTGGTTTGTGAACAATATTTAAGGGAAATGGTGATATTGTGTATGTGGAAAAAGTTTTAGATCTTTGAGTTCATCTCATACAAAATGGGAGCAAAACCAAAAGTGTTGCATTTATATTTTTGTTGAGTGTATATATATATATATATATATATATATATATATATATATATATATATATATATATATATATATATATATATATACATACATATATATACATACATACACACACACACACATATATATAATCAAATAACATGAAATAACAAAAAATGAAATGTGAAGTGTGCTACATCATTAACTTTAAAATTGTCTTGAGTTGTGTCTTTTACAACAGATTAAAAAAACATTAAAAATTACAAAATATTTATTTTATTTCATTCTGCTTCACTTTAAAACATTTCCAGTGAATTCTGACTGTGCAAGAAGAATAACTACATCCAATGCCCCTTTCGTTTTTTTTTTTGTTTATATCTTTTATTCGAAGATTAGATTTTGTTTACCTTGCCCTTTTCAAACTACGTAATCTTAGACACACTTTGCTTTTATGGCATCATTTGCTATACCACCTTTCTAGTACACTGCAGCACATGTGGGTAGCTCCTGAAATTAGCATCTCTGTGTTCAGAATTCATTTTGAATGGAAAATCGATTTTGAATTGAAAAATAGATTTTGAATGAAACCGTGAGATACTGAAAGATTCAAACTCCGAATATGCGTGCACAGTCATGTCCAGATAAAACTATCTGATGTCCCATGACTCATCATTGCTCCAGTCCCATAATAATAATAATAATAATAATAATAATAATAATAATAGAGGCAGCAGCAGAGTCAGACTCCAGTGCTAAGAGCTAACAAGGTGGTTAAAAGTTCTGAAAGACTGAAGGTGTCAAAAGTATGGGATTAAAGGTGGCCACACCTGAAGAAGAAACATACATACACAATTCTAGATGATGGCCCACCAGAAAAAGCCACTGTTTAGTAAATATACAGAGAAATGTGTGTGTTCTTGAGTGATGACAGGCATGTGATGACAAAATGAGAAGAAAAGTGATAAACTGATAAACTCAACTCAGCCTGTTAACGATGTGCAGCTTCTGATCCTGTTTATTCTTCAGACTGTACTCCAGGAGAGCACATCGATCACACACACCAGCACCCAGCCTGGAAACAAAGTCAGTTTAGTTCATCAGTTCATGTCTTGTTCACTAACTTTTGTTTGGATGGTTCAAACAATCTACGTGCCACATTTTGTGAAGACTGACAGCCAAGAATATATACATCTCTTAAAAAAATAATAATAATAATAATAATAACAATAATTCTAAATAGCCAAAAGCTTTTGAAGGCTGAAGTGGGAATGACCTATGTGATTAGATGTAGAACCTTTCAAATAATCCATATTTGAAACATAATTTATTTATATGGTAAATGAACTGCATTTATGTAGCACTTTTCCATCTGCATCAGAAACTCAAAGTGCTTTACAATTATGCCTCACATTCACCCATTCACACAAACAGATGTCAGGGTGCTGCCATGCAAGGCACTCACTACACACCAGGAGCAACTTGGTGATTAAGAACCTTGACTACACACCAGGAGCAACTTGGTGATTAAGAACCTTGCCCAAGGGCCCTTAGTAATTTTCTGGTCTGGTTGGGTTTTGAACAGAGGACCCACTGGTCAGAAGCCCAACGCTTAACCTCTCTAGACCATCACCTCCCCACATATTTAGAAATTTATATTTCTCATTCTTTTATCCATCCAGTTATGCTCAGGTTATGCAAACTCAGAGTGTATAATACATTTTTCTATAGCCCAGGAATTCATAAAAACAACACTTTTGGTTCATAAAAAAAATCTGCTCAACACCAGGACAGCAGACACACTGATCAATGCTGGAGAAAAAATTACTTTTCCTCCAAAAGGCTGACGGTTTCCTGTAGAACTTTGACTTGATCCTTCAGCTGCAGATTACGATGGTAAAACAACTCGAGTCTCTGTGCATCTCTGCAAAGAACAAGAGAGTTCAGCTGCGTTCTACATTCCACCAGTCACAAAAACCTGGAGAAAAACAGATCTCACACACACTTATCATCAACATCCACAAAAAAGCTGCAGCAGTACTGCCTACTCACAAACAACGCTCCTTTTTCAACTTGCTCACTTTTGCCTCCAGTTCTGAAAATTAAAACATGAAAGTATAAAACAGCATAGTTTATAATGAAACTTATCTCATCGCTCTCAATGTTCCTGCACAATTACATCACTTCAAACCTTGTTCCAGTGAAATACGGAGTACCACAAGGGTCTGTTTTAGGTCCACTGCTATTATCCCTCTATATAGTACCCCTTGGACAAATACTGTGATGATTGGAATGACTTTTCAATGTACATACCGATAACTGCAAATGATCTCATACATACTAAGACTTTTGAAGACTGCTTGGCTTCAGTGAAGAACTGGATGTCTAGCAACTTCTTACTTTTAAATTCTGACAAGAGAGAGATGATGGTCATTGGTCCTGCAAAACACAGGCACCAGTTTGAACAGCTAATGTTAACCTTGGACTCGTGTTAGTAATCACAGTGATAAAGTGAAAAACTTGGAATGATCTTTGGTCCCACACATTACAGAAATCACTAGGACTGTTTTCTACCACCTCTGTAATACTACATCTTATCTTGTCTACGCCTGACACAGAGACTCTGATTCATGCCTTTGTCTCTTCTAGATTGGATTACTGTATCATCGTATTCTCTGTTTTACCACAGTCCAGCATTAGAGGTATCCAAGTGGTGCAAAATGCTGCTCCTAGAACTTGGACGAGGCGCAACATTTGACCATATTACCTCGATTTTGGCCTCCCTTCACAGGCTTCCTGCCCCTATGGTGTTCAGATTTTCAAGTTTTGTTATTGACATACAAAATCCTTCATGGTCTAGCACCTCCCTATTGGGCCAACCTAATTAAACCTTACGGACTAGTCCACGTTCGGTATTCTCAGGATGCAATATTACTGTGGGTCCCTAAAGGGCCTGTCACCCCTTGACAATTTAGACAGCATATGCCAACTTATGAAAAATTTGGTGACTACACTGGCTACGTTGAATACGTTATGCAGCTGTCAAACCATGACAATTTAGCCAGCATATACCAATCTATCAAAAGCGGTGCCAATATGCCATTATACAGTAGCTGACACGTTTAATAACTTTTGTGGTCACCAAATACGTCTACATACATCAATATGCATTGGAGATAAGTACAATATAAGTTACACACAGTTTCAAAGTAAGTACTCATAGTTTAGAAATGTTTTGGGTACGCTAGACATTAACTTGACATAGTATTTTGACTTATGAGTAACAACCATCACATTACTTACCTACAGCTTATGGCCTGCATACGCATGATGTATGAGCCATAACGCTGGCATGTGTCAAAAATATTGTGCATGCACAAAATTTTTCCACGACCTCAGCATAATACCAGTGTGCGTCATCGTGCTCTTCACTTATACAAAACTTACCCATAACTTATTAGACATACGAGGTCTATTAGAAAAGTATCCGACCTTATTATTTTTTTCAACAACCATATGGATTTGAATCAGACAAGCTTGAACCCTCATGCGCATGCGTGAGTTTTTCCACGCCTGTCGGTTGCGTGAGGAGTGGTCCACCCCCTCGGCGGATTTTCATTGTCAGGAAATGGCGGAATGATTTGGGCTTTTTTTCCATCAGAATTTTTTCAGAAACTGTTAGAGACTGGCAGCTGGAAACCATTTGAAAAATTTATCTGGCTTTCGGTGAAAATTTTACAGGCTTCACAGAGAATAAGGAGTGTTACTACAACTTTAAGGACAGCTTTAAGGATGGCTTTAAGGACGATCGGCGTGCCACGCTCCGTGCTGCCATCAAGAGCCACAAACCACCGGATCATTTCTAAACGGATGGCTCTGTGGATCCGAGACCGTCGTGTGCACTTTCTCTGGTTATCACAAGAGCTGGACATCAGCCATTTTCCGGCAGATTTCACTTTTAACAAGAGATTTTGTCATGGAAAGCCGAGCGGAGGCTTCGCGCGTCACGACCGATTTGCTGATGGAGCGAGACAAAGGAACACCTCCGTTTTGGTCTCACAGGACGGCTTTGAGATGGCGTTCAGACAGCTGTCAGTGGTTTTCCATCGAGTGATTATCCGAGAAATTGTGGATGTGCCTGGACATGCCAGAACATGTCCCGTGAGGCTTCATCACGGCGGTGCTGTGCGCCATGTTCGATTGATGTATAAAGTAAAACATAAGAAAGTATCTTTCAGAATTCAAGGATATTTTATGCAATAGAAGGAATATATAATTTAAGGGATTTGTATCATTTTAAAGCTGTGGGCGCAAGGACGACCGGGAAATGCTTCTATGTCTCTGTTTGTGGCCTAAACAATTGGAATAAGCTACCTGAGAAACTCCAATGATGTCTAAATATCAATCAGTTTAAATATTTATACAAAGAAATGGTGTTCTACGGGTAGGTATCTGATGGAAACCACTGAACTGACTTACTATGTGTTATGACTTGTTGTATGATTCCTCTTGCTTGATCAATGGCTCAACGGATGATTTCCACCACAACTGATGGCTTATTGCTGGACCATTACTATGTTGCGTTATTACTATTGGAGACTGAATTATGTCAACCCGTCCTGACAGGGAAAGCGGGTGGTTAGGTACACTGTAAGTTTTTGATATTTCTACAATGACAATGTTAGACGTGTAGATATTAAATTTGATAAACAGGGAGGAAGAATGACAGGGTTTTTCTCTATATTGTCAATAAATGTATTATCAAATATTAATGTCTTCACTTTGATGTACTCTCTGTAATCATGTCTTTGATTTCTGTTCTCTATTTTTATATATACGTATATGCATGTGTGAAAGTGTCAAAAGCAATCATATACGCTGAATGATTCAAGTGCATTAAGACTGTCAAACAGTGAGCAGATGATCTCTGACCATTCAATGTGCAGATCATCTATCTAGAATGTCAGACTGGTTGGCTGGGGTCATGATTAACTAATCGCAGATGTGTACTTTTGATTAATGGTTCAGCCTTGGACAGGAGCAGTGCAACCTGACATTGTTATTGAAAGCTTAGGAGAAAGGGCTCATATCCAAGTTAGACCAGACTTTGTGTCTTTCCATTGTTTTGTGATATCGTCATTCCTATATGCTGTATGCAACGATATTCAATAAATAGGAGAGGCAATGGGCGGGACATTTAGGACGGATGACAGTTCTTTGTGAAGGAGCTTCTCGTTTGTCCTCTCCTGTACAGGATAAAGAAATTCAGTCTCTCCTGGGTGATCATTTCTGTGTGTGTGTAAACTTTTCAGGTCTAACTCTGGAAAAACTCTAACATCCTGCAACTTATATTCCAAAGTAACTTATATATGAAAACATACCACATTATCATCTATGGCCACAAGCTGCTTCTTAGGGAGGCATGGATCGTAGTTATATCCTCAGACACTGCACATGATTTGGCAATAGGGAGAACCAATTACAAGAATAACATTTTGACTAATTGGCAGGGGTGGTGGCCAAGTGGTTAGTGCGCTTGGTTTCAGTGCAGAAGGTCCCCGGTTCAAATCCCACCTGCAGTGGTGGGCACAGCTAACCAAAAAATTAGCTCTGATAACAGATAATCAGCTAACTGAAAAGTTATCTTTTATAAAGCTAAACCGATTAACCAACCAAAAATTTATCGGAAGCTGCAGCTAACCGATAACTTCCAGTATTGTCTGCGGGACACTTGCAACTACTAACAAGCTGATTTTGAGTTTTAACACCATGATCGCTTCTGGTAGCATCAAAGGCGACCACAGAACCAAACAATAAGTCAGCATTTCTGTCTCTGAGTGCTCTGCCCCCTGCTGGAAGCTCCTGTTTACTACATAGCTTCCAGCAGTGAAGCAGCTGATAGGAACAGCGAAGCTCAACTCTTTACTCAATAACAGCATTGCCGTGAGGCGGAGGTCTTGGAAAATAAAGCAGTGCTGACTTATGGTTTGGTTTACAACTAAAGTCAATACTGATAGAATAACTCCATTAATGTCAATTGTGTCATTTGTAAAGTTAAAATATAAAGTATATCTTTTAATGTTGAATAATGGACTAATTCTGAAGTTTTGTAACAAACACAGACAGATGCCAAAGGCTTATGGGTAAGATGTGCCTCCGCTAACACTGATTGGATGACTCATTAATTCTATGTAAACCAAAACGTTAATGTGAGGTGTGTCGTGCGTTGGTGTTTACAGATAAATGTGCTTTTGTAAAATATGCCATTTTTTTATTTGTAAAAAAAAAAAAAAAAAAGCCAAGTTGTAATTACACTCAACAAAAATATAAACGCAACACTTTTGGTTTTGCTCCCATTTTGTATGAGATGAACTCAAAGATCTAATACTTTTTCCACATACACAATATCACCATTTCCCTCAAATATTGTTCACAAACCAGTCTAAATCTGTGATAGTGAGCACTTCACTTCCTTTGCTGAGATAATCCATCCCACCTGACAGGTGTGCCATACCAAGATGCTGATTAGACACCATGATTAGTGCACAGGTGTGCCTTAGACTGTCCACAATAAAAGGCCACTCTGAAAGGTGCAGTTTTGTTTTATTGGGGGGGGATACCAGTCAGTATCTGGTGTGACCACCATTTGCCTCATGCAGTGCAACACATCTCCTTCGCATAGAGTTGATCAGGTTGTCAATTGTGGCCTGTGGAATGTTGGTCCACTCCTCTTCAATGGCTGTGCGAAGTTTCTGGATATTGGCAGGAACTGGTATACGCTGTCGTATACGCCGGTCCAGAGCATCCCAAACATGCTCAATGGGTGACATGTCCGGTGAGTATGCCGGCCATGCAAGAACTGGGACATTTTCAGCTTCCAAGAACTGTGTACAGATCCTTGCAACATGGGGCCGTGCATTATCCTGCTGCAACATGAGGTGATGTCCTTGGATGTATGGCACAACAATGGGCCTCAGGATCTCGTCACGGTATCTCTGTGCATTCAAAATGCCATCAATAAAATGCACCTGTGTTCTTCATCCATAACAGATGCCTGCCCATACCATAACCCCACCGCCACCATGGGCCACTCGATCCACAACATTGACATCAGAAAACCGCTCACCCACACGACGCCACACACGCTGTCTGCCATCTGCCCTGGACAGTGTGAACCGGGATTCATCTGTAAAGAGAACACCTCTCCAACGTGCCAAACGCCAGCGAATGTGAGCATTTGCCCACTCAAGTTGGTTACGACGACAAACTGGAGTCAGGTCGAGACCCCGATGAGGACGACGAGCATGCAGATGAGCTTCCCTGAGAAGGTTTCTGACAGTTTGTGCAGAAATTCTTTGGTTATGCAAACCGATTGTTTCAGCAGCTGTCCGAGTGGCTGGTCTCAGACGATCTTGGAGGTGAACATGCTGGATGTGGAGGTCCTGGGCTGGTGTGGTTACACGTGGTCTGCGGTTGTGAGGCTGGTTGGATGTACTGCCAAATTCTCTGAAACGCCTTTGGAGACGGCTTATGGTAGAGAAATGAACATTCAATACATGAGCAACAGCTCTGGTTGACATTCCTGCTGTCAGCATGCCAACTGCATGCTCCCTCAAATCTTGCGAAAACTGTGGCATTGTGCTGTGTGATAAAACTGCACCTTTCAGAGTGGCCTTTTATTGTGGGCAGTCTAAGGCACACCTGTGCACTAATCATGGTGTCTAATCAGCATCTTGATATGGCACACCTGTGAGGTGGGATGGATTATCTCAGCAAAGGAGAAGTACTCACTATCACAGATTTAGACTGGTTTGTGAACAATATTTGAGGGAAATGGTGATATTGTGTATGTGGAAAAAGTTTTAGATCTTTGAGTTCATCTCATACAAAATGGGAGCAAAACCAAAAGTGTTGCATTTATATTTTTGTTGAGTGTATATAACTGTCTGATACAACCCCTGGCAAAAATTACGGAATCACCGGCCTCGGAGGATGGAATCATGAAAAACAAAAGAACACTCCAACACATCACTAGTATTTTATTGCACCACCTCTGGCTTTTATAACAGCTTGCAGTCTCTGAGGCATGGACTTAATGAGTGACAAACAGTACTCTTCATCAATCTGGCTCCAACTTTCTGATTGCTGTTGCCAGATCAGCTTTGCAGGTTGGAGCCTTGTCATGGACCATTTTCTTCAACTTCCACCAAAGATTTTCAATTGGATTATGATCCAGCAATCGTTGACTGTGGATGACTTTCATCCAGTCATCCACATTCAACGATTGCTTTTCCTTAGCCCATTGTAACCTTGTTTTTTTCTGTTTAGGTGTTAATGATGACTTTCGTTTAGCTTTTCTGTATGTAAATCCCATTTCCTTTAGGCGGTTTCTTACAGTTCGGTCACAGACGTTGACTCCAGTTTCCTCCCATTCGTTCCTCATTTGTTTTGTTGTGCATTTTCGATTTTTCAGACATATTGCTTTAAGTTTTCTGTCTTGATGCTTTGATGTCTTCCTTGGTCTACCAGTATGTTTGCCTTTAACAACCTTCCCATGTTGTTTGTATTTGGTCCAGAGTTTAGACACAGCTGACTGAACAACCAACATCTTTTGCAACATTGCGTGATGATTTACCCTCTTTTAAGAGTTTGATAATGCTCTCCTTTGTTTCAATTGACATCTCTTGTGTTGGAGCCATGATTCATGTCAGTCCACTTGGTGCAACAGCTCTCCAAGGTGTGATCACTCCTTTTTAGATGCAGACTAACGAGCAGATCTGATTTGATGCAGGTGTTAGTTTTGGGGATGAAAATTTACAGGGTGATTCCATAATTTATTCCTCAGAATTGAGTGAGTCCATATTTTTTTCCCTCTGCTTGGTCTAAAAAAAGTAACCGTTACTGACTGCCACAATTTTTTTTCTTGATTTTTTATAGTGTTTCTTAAAGCCAGAAAGTTGCCATTTGAAATGACTTTAGTTTTGGGTCATGTCTGTGATCTGCTTTTTTTCTACAAAATTAAACAACTGAATGAACATCCTCCGAGGCCGGTGATTCCATAATTTTTGCCAGGGGTTGTATAACCGGTGTCAAAATAAACAGAACACTGCCGTGATCTACTGGTGGCCAGACGCTCAGTACTTAAGCTGGGCTTACACTGTGTGGGTTTTGGCCCCTTTTCAGCCAATTTTTCACTCATGCGAGATTTTTTTGGATCGCGCCGAGTTTCAGCTCAATCGCGTGTCCTGCATCGTGTAGTATACATGGAGTAATGAGCTGCGTTTAACCTCTCACGACCACCTCCTGATCGGCAATCGTATGGTCGGATGAAAATCAAACCTGTTTGATATTCTGGTCGGCCATCATGGGGGTACCCTGCTGCCGAAGTGCTACAAACGTCCAACCTCTCGCACTGTGCTTGTGCAAACACCGATGCAGAATTGGAGAGAGCATAAACAGTGATCATCTCTTTGGGAGAGCAGCTTCTATTTCTTTTTCCCCACCTTTCTTCAACTCATGTAAAGTCTTGTAATGTCTTTTTTTTTTGTTAAAACTTTGATGTCTCCCATCGAGATTTTTTTGTAAAAATAAGAAATGTAAATAAAGTTTGAAAAAAAAAAAAAAAGCTTCCATTTACGTTTTGCTTCTGGAAACACGAGTCCGACGTGTGGTTTTTGAACATACAATGTAAGCAGTCAGATCGCGTCAGTGCATCGGGCTGTACAGTGTGAGAAGATAAATCGTGAGCTCTGAACTTTTACACCATGCAGTTTTGTCGCACAGTTTAAGCTGGAGCCAAGTACGATTGAAAATATTGTACAGTGTCTGCCCAGCTTTAGGGTGAATACTGCCATGAACACTACTGGCCAGTAGATGGCAGTAGAGACCGTGAAAACTTGCCAAAACAAAATTCCAGATAATCCGTGTCTGCTACGTTTAAGATGCATGGAATTTAATAAATGCAAACTGAATTTCAGACATATTATATATATTACTCTGGAACAAAGACGACAGACAGTGTTTGACAAAAACAGGATGCTAAATAGCAAACAGGAATCGATTGCAATGATTCCAATTGAAAATAATGGAGGAGCAATCTGAGCTTCTTATGGCATTTTTACATAAAACAAACACAATAACAATGTCTATAAACCCAGAGAATATATTCACGAGTGTTTTAGGCACAATATACAAAGAGTTTAATGCTGTTGTCCGCGTGGAGCCTGATCAGAGCGTCTCAAATGCATTTCTTCTGTCGTGAATGTACTGAGATACCCATAATGCACTGGGCACAGCACCTCCACACTAGTTAGTTAATTAGTGCATTACTTTAAAACTAAAACATATATCTTTTATTTTCACTTTATAAAACTTCAGACGAGACGTTAATTTAAATAACTTGTCCAAAATTAGTCTGGTTAAAATTTTAACCATAAGCTAAAACTGTATGCCTAAGGATGACTTGGGTGATATTGCCAGCATATCAGTATGGGGTCAAAAGAAATTAACTTTTTTTCTTTTCTGTGACCAGTTCTCTTTTGCCTGCAGAGGATAGAGCGGTTTCTTTTAGAACCAGCTCTCCTTTGTTTGCATAGGATAGAAATGTGCATCTACTACAAAACATTTAACAGGTAGGTACTCAACTGATTGTAGATTTCAGAAATGTTTGTAACTATTCAGCTTATGTTAGCAGTCTAAGACTTATCGGACCAAAACTTACCGGAAGGTTTTCAAAGTTATCTGAAAAGCTAATCCGATAATGAAAACATTATCTTCGATAATTAGCAGTTAGCGGAACTGTGCCCACCACTGCCCACCTGCCACATTTCTCCACGGAAAGAACATCAGGAAGGGCACAAAACTTGTGCCAAATCAACATGCAGAGCCACCTTGGATCTGCTGTGGCAACCCGAGTGAAAACAAGGGTGCAGCCAAAGAGACTTATTAACACTGATTAATTGCAGGTGGATTAAATAAATTTTTAACAAGCAAAGTATTAACTACATCCTCTGAAATGTTAACATTTTTAAATTTTTTTCCTAAAGCAACAATTTGCAGACTCTCATGAGGTTATGCAGTTGCGGGGTTGATTTCAGCCATATTCGCTGGACTGTCACTGAGAAAATGTGTGCTGGTGATGTAGCACGGGGTGAAAGATAGTCACATTTTGGACATGTTCGAAATACATCCTAAGCCTCCTGCAACTGTAAAATTCAGTGACTGGGTTTAAAGAAGTGTGCCACTCACAGTGGTATGTGTTGATGGCTGCAGCAATGTGCACTGACAGCGGTCTACTTTATTCCCCTCCCCACTCCCCCGCTGGCCTGCCCTCTGCTAGTTTTACATAAACAGGTGAAGTAATGTCATTAGTATTATGACCAAACAACACGGGATAAGAAAGATTGATATGAAATTAGATACTGGAATGACATACTCAATAAACAGTTAATCCAAAAAAAAAAAAAAAATCAAGAGGAGAACTGCTACTCCAGACAAATTTACCAAGTACTATCCTACTCATATTTCTTAATAAGTGATATGAAGATAATAAAATATTCAGTGACTTGAACATGTTTGTTCATTCATCCATCCAATCACTTGTCTAAAAGAAACTGTGAAAATGATGATTTAATATACATCTTTAAAATTATACTAGTTTGACCAATATGGACTCTGCAAATGGAGGGACTACACATAAAAATGACTGCTATTCTTAAATAGTTAGTGATATTTTTTGTCCATCCCCTCAAAGTAAAACTAAAAGTCGACTTAACAAGCACATCTTGATTTTTTTTCCATTTAGCCTCCACCAATATCAAATTTAATTTTTAAAATTTGTTCAACTTAATTTTGTCATTGGTGCAGCGGGATCTGTTGCCTTGACTAAAACTTGCACAGCATCCCACTGCACTGATGACTTAAATAATTTTAAACTTTAGAATTTTACATTTTATGATGCTGTAGTGGGAACTGTAGCCTTGGCTAAAATTGCTGTAATATGGCAACATGAAGTTTTTTTTTTTTTTAAACTATAAATACGATCATTTAAATTTTCATCACCTATTTAAAAAACCTTGTATCATTGTTTGGTTATACAATTTTACAGTAACTTTATTATTTATTGTATATTCTTGTTTTTATACACTTTATGACGTATACCAATGTGATGTACACATTTGCCATTGTGTGTAAATAAAATATTGAATGCAATACTGTGGTCATGTGCAGAGGCAAAATAACAAAAAGGTCACGATCAAAATGCTTACAGTTTTGCCTGTATGAGTGGTTATATCAATACCAAAAAAATAAGAGCTGATGACACTGATGCATACAAACTAGATACATTTTCCACCATTGCGCCTGTCGGCAACACTGTATCTGTCATTCTGAATCTACAAGAGTTAGCACTGAGCCATCGAGAGGGTAAGAGGATAGAGACAACAGACTGACACACAAGTCATTCCTGGGGTTTAACTGTGGAAATTCTTACATTATGCCTACTGCATATACAGTGGTGCTTTCATTGGTGACTTACCTTGAACTGTATTTTGATGGCAGTCCCTGAGCTGCTTACATAAATTTTCAAACACATCAGCTGGTTTGGTTGTCATGTTGCTGAGTCTGGGGCTGCTCATTCTCCATCCACTGCAAAAATCAAGTCCAAACCTTAAACTCTCTGACAAATGAAAACTATGTTAAGATATTCCCCATGTCTGAGTCCATCCATGCATACAGAATGAGGTCAGGTCTGAGAGTATGCACTGGTGCTGCTGCATCCAACACACAATGGAATCATCCTGTGGTCTGGTTTTCAACCAGATAAGCAGACATCTGGTCTATCCCCAGTCCCCATCACCCAAAAGTAGCAACGTATCAGCTTTAGCCACGTACCAGCTTTAGTAAAAAAAAAGTAGAAAAGGGGGTGTTCACAATAATAGTAGTGCGGCATTCAGTCAGTGAGTTCGTCAATTTTGTGGAACAAACAGGTGTGAATCAGGTGTCCCTTATTTAAGGATGAAGCCAGCACCTGTTGAACATGCTTTTCTCTTTGAAAGCCTGAGGAAAATGGGAAGTTCAAGACATTGTTCAGACGAACAGCGTAGTTTGATTAAAAAGTTGATTGGAGAGGGGAAAACTTATACGCAGGTGCAAAAAATTATAGGCTGTTCATCTACAATGATCTCCAATGCTTTAAAATGGACAAAAAAAAAACAGAGACGCATGGAAGAAAACGGAAAACAACCATCAAAATGGATAGAAGAATAACCAGAATGGCAAAGGCTCACCCATTGATCAGCTCCAGGATGATTAAAGACAGTCTGGAGTTACCTGTAAGTGCTGTGACAGTTAGAAGACGCATGTGTGAAGCTAATTTATTTGCAAGAATCCCCTGCAAAGTCTCTCTGTTAAATAAAAGACATGTGCAGAAGAGGTTACAATTTGCCAAAGAACACATCAACTGACCTAAAGAGAAATGGAGGAATATTTTGTGGACTGATGAGAGTAAAATTGTTCTTTTTGGGTCCAAGGGCCGCAGACAGTTTGTGAGACGACCCCCAAACTCTGAATTTAAGTCACAGTTCACAGTGAAGACAGTGAAGCATGGTGGTGAAGCAAGGCCCCAAGCGCCTTGGGGCAACTGTTTGTTGTGATTTGGCGCTATATAAATAAAATTAATCTGAATTTCAATTGATTTGGTGCAAGCATCATGATATGGGCATGTTTCTCCTACTATGGTGTTGGGCCTATATATCGCATACCAGGTATCATGGATCAGTTTGGATATGTCAAAATACTTGAAGAGGTCATGTTGCCTTATGCTGAAGAGGACAAGCCCTTGAAATGGGTGTTTCAACAAGACAATTACCCCAAGCACACTAGTAAACGAGCAAAATCTTGGTTCCAAACCAACAAAATTAATGCCTTGCAGATGTGAAGAAATCATGAAAAACTGTGGTTATACAACTAAATACTAGTTTAGTGATTCACAGGACTGCTAAAAAAGCAGTTTGAACATAACAGTTTTGAGTTTGTAGCATCAACAGCAGATGCTACTATTATTGTGAACACCCCCTTTTCTACTTTTTTTTTTCACTAATAGCCCAATTTCATAGCCTTAAGAGTGTGCATATCACTGGTACCTTGTTTCTCATGTAACAATAAGAACTATACTCAAAACCTGGAATAATCTTTTTATTCACATAGCACTACTATTATTCTGAACACTACTGTAGGCATGACATTGGCCTTATCCAGTTGTTGTATGCACTGGATCATGTTCAGAGAACATATCACGTGGGTAACACAGCTGACATTCCCTCACAACTGTGGCTGTGCAATAATAGAAAGAAAAAAAAAAAAAAAAACCATAACGGTCATTCTATATGAACTCAACCAAAGTCCAGAAATCTCACAAAGTGACAGACTCAGATTTGGCTAAAAAAACAAACAAACCAAAAAACTGTGTTGGTGCCTTACATGTATAATAATGGATGCCAATATCTCTGAAACAAGCAAAGATATCTGCCTGAAATTTGCTTTCCTGTGTACTGTTGGCCCAAGTTTTTAAATTCTGTCATCAAGAAAGGCCCATTGGTTCTAGTTTCCAAAGCATTGGTCTCCAAATTGGTGATGTTTTATGCGCAAAAATGAAAAAGAAAAAAAAAAAAAAATCTATTTTCAGGGGGCCAGTGTCAGCCTACCATCATTTACAACAGGCTATTGATACTAGATTCCTTCAATTCGAAGACAAGACTGTCTGCAGGAGGGAACCTGACACTGCAAAGGTGTTAATTTAGAACTTATGGGACTCTAAAATGGGTCAAGTTTATTTATATATATATATATATATATATATATACAGGAAGGCGCAAATCAGTTGGCACAGATCAGCTGTGTTTTGACAGGTGAATGACAGAAATGCGATAGAACATGGATTTCCAAGTGAATTTTAATATTTTTGGCCAAAATAAAACATTTCAGGAATGGGAAAAGGAGGAGAGCAAATGAGAAGAACAGCAAAAGCAACGGCATAAAGATTTAACATCGAACGAACTGGACAAGACTGAAGATGGGAAAGAAGAAGAGAACGGTTGCCAAGGATGAAAATATCGTGAGACTGGCATGAAATAGTCGTAAATACTTACATTATAAAGTTCTGTTAACTTAAATAAATATTTGTGTGTTAGAGCACTGTGTGGGACTATGGTATAAGCGGATTAATGTTTTTTTTTCATGAGGAACAAGCTTATAAAACCTTGCACTTTGGCCTTGGAGCTCAAGCGCAGACAACACATATGTTCTTGAATGGCACCAAGCAGGCTTTCTGGCCATCAGAAGCAAGCTGAGAGAAGTCCAGTCTTCAACTGGACTTAAGATGACGAACCCATCGCTGTATTCATCTGATGTGGCAGGGGTGGGGTTTGAACCGGGAACCTTCCGCTCTTAAACCAAGCTTAGTAACCCCATGGCCACCACCATGGAAATATAGACCTGGAATGGACGTGTGCGCCTCAATCTATTTGCGTCGCTCAGGACAGGAAGGCACCATTATTAAGGGTGGAGATGTGCCGATCATCAATAATAAACTGACCGCTTTTTTTGCACTAGCGTCGCTATTTGTTAACGGATTTTTTTTAATAAATGTAGGCTTGTTTCAAAGCCCTTTGAAAGCTCTTTCCAATGAACCTATGCATGTGTGGGTGAAAAAAAACTTATGTAAAATGCAGAAATTTGGGGGAAATTATGACAAATTGAGCTGCTTTTCTCACTCTATTGTCGCTATTTGTTAACAGATTTTAATAAAAGTAGGCTTGTTTTAACGCCCTTTAATTGCTCTTTCTAATAAACCCATACATGCCTGGGTAGAAAAAAATGTTTTATGTAAAGTGTGGAAATTTGGGAAAGTTACTGTGTTTTTTTTCCTGTCGTCATAATTCTCGATGGATTTTTATAAATGAAGCCTTGTAAGTTGTATTCAAGCTGATTAGAAGCCCGGATAAAAAAATCCTTATGTATTAAAATATAAATCTGAAGTATGCCTTGCCATTGTGATCATTTACCTTGCTGCTTTTTCCACTGTAATATTACTGCTAGTCTTTTAATGACAAAAACATATATAGAGGGTTTTCAATAACGAGACCGATTTGCTGCAGGACAGGTGCCATCTCCATTCTGGATTACAAGGAGGCTGGCACGTGATAGAAAAATGGAGAGAATGTCCGGTTATTATGATGCTTTAAAACCTCGAGATAAAGCTATTTATCGTGATAGATGTGTAGCAGTTGGTTTAGTGGATCCGTATCTTGTACCAGATAGTGAATTTAGTGGTGATGTAACAAACTGGCCGACAGTGTCACACTGCGATATTGTGAACTAGGAAGCTGCCGACCAGGTCAGCCTCGCCGGCTTCCTGCAGAGCATCACAGTGGAACTCTGAAAGCGGAGGTCGTCCTGAAGTCCTGAGCGATTTCTTTCACCAGGCGCTGGAAGGGCAGCTTGTGGATCAGCAGCTCGGTGCTCGAGGACCACAATGTAAATAAGCATCCGTATTGGAAGCATTCTTGTGTGGACATTCTTATTGTGGACAGTCTAAGGCACACCTGTGCACTAATCATGGTGTCTAATCAGCATCTTGATATGGCACACCTGTGAGGTGGGATGGATTATCTCAGCAAAGGAGAAGTGCTCACTATCACAGATTTAGACTGGTTTGTGAACAATATTTGAGGGAAATGGTGATATTGTGTATGTGGAAAAAGATTTAGATCTTTGAGTTCATCTCATACAAAATGGGAGCAAAACCAAAAGTGTTGCATTTAGATTTTTGTTGAGTGTATGTATTGTTATAAAATTTTATTGCCGAATAAAATAAAATAAAATTCTGGGAGCACTGGATTTCTGGTAGTGGCGGATCTCTCTCAGTGCCACGGTGCCGTGAGGCTTCTTCACACCGACGTTAAAGCTTCTGCAATTGTTCGCCAAATGCACGTAGCGTAACACAGCGACCACCGCGTCGTAATCAAGAATGGCCGTGGGACACAAAATGACGTGACCGATACGTCACATGAAAACCCTCTATATATATGATTTTTACTAGCATTTTATTACAAGTAGATATAAAGCCATTCACCATCCCTGGTTCTCAAGACCAGGCACCTAAGTGGCTCTACTCTACTCTTTTCTACTCTATTTTACTCTTCCTTTTTAGATATACCTTTACATACTAGCATAGTTCCACCTTACAATTGGAATATAATACATAAGACATACCTTACTGAATCATATTAAACTGTAAAAAAAAAAAAAAAAAAAAAAAAAAAAAAATATATATATATATATATATAAACATTTTTGTTTCCGTATTTGTATGCATGTGAACGCAGCTTAATGAAAAGAACTTATGGCGTTGTTATAATCTCAGTATATCGATATTAAATTGCGACATAACGACTTTAAAATAGACATTTGTTTTACATAATTACATTAAGGCTATTGTACAGTTCATTTTAGTATTCGAGAATTTGTTTTTGTAGTTGGTGCAGTTGATGGTAAAGCACTGGCTGCCTTTTTCCCCTCATTTAGCTTGTTTGGTCCCTTAACTGGCTCAAGGCGCCCCCCTCCCCCCGGCCGCCGTGCGGCACGCCGCTAGTCACGGGACGTCCATTCGAGTTCTCTATTTCCATGGCCACCACCCCTGCCGCATCTAAGATTACGTAAAACTATATTTTTCCAAATTAAGAGCTGCAACCGTCGCCTTTTACGTGTTGGCACTTTGTGGACGGCCCTGCACATGAGCCTGCATTCAGACTAATGCTTGGTTTAGTTTTTTCTTTTCTTTTTTTTTTTGGTCCAGCTCGATGGACGGCTTACTTTGATTAAAATATATATATATAAAAAAAAACACAGGTTGTAGCTCGTTGTCTACTTCAATGAGGTTAGAAAAGCAGTAGTTTTCTACGATTTTCTTGTAGTCCAGAACTAAAGCTTCGCGAATGACGTTAAACAATGTTGACATTAGATACATCCCATCTTAATTAAACCAAAAATACTTACGCCAAAGAACACAAGTCTTACTGCAAGATTTGAAATGTGTTTAGAAAATCAGAGACATAAACACAAAATCCAACTTCGCGCGATGGCAGTCTTCCGCTTCTTCCTCGGCGTAGTTACCATAGACTGTGCAAAACACAGGCGGGTAACGTCGACTCTGATGTACTACCGCCACCTACTGGACTGGGGTGCGGACACAGGAACCTGTGTCACGTACTGGGAGTAGCGAAGATTGGAATTTTCAAAGAAATTGACACACAGGCTCATTTAAAGATCCATATGATTTCCAAAGCACACATATTTTGAGATGTCAGCTTTCCTTTGAAGGGTCATAAATTAATCTGGATGGCGTTACCATGGGCCAAAGGTAGTTGATGGGGTAATTACATACATATATATATACATATATACATACATATATACACATATATACATATATATATACACATATATACATATATATATACACATATATACACATATATACATATATATATATATATATATGACGGAAAGTTATATCAAAAATATAAATTTGTAAATAATAAATAAGCTACTGTTTAAGATACTTAAAAGAAATTTCTTCATTCGCAGAGTATTTTCCAGTTGCCATGAAAGGCAAAGAGTGCAGACTAACATGGCCAACATAGACCACATTGTGCAGTAATGGCTGAGACAGAAGAGAGAAGTCAGCTTCGATGACTCCTAAAAAAATTATGTGAAAATCAGTTGAGACCATGTTACCCGAGGTTTACAACTAAATTAGAATGAAATACAGGAGAATATGGGCAGCACGGTGGAATAATGGTTAGCACTGTTGCCTCACAGCAAGGTCATGGGATCGATTCCCACCTGTGGCCTTTCTGTGTGGAGTTTGCATGTTCTCCCTGTGTTTGCATGGGTTTCCTCCTGCTTTTAAAGACCTGCAAGTTAGATGGATTTGAAACTTTGCAAAAGAGATCTTGATCTCAATGGTACTAGCCTGCTTAAATAAAGGTTATAATAAATATGGTGCAACATACAGGATTTGACCCTGGCGAAGTGTAGGAGAATCCCGACCAGGAGTCATCCCATAGAGCCCCACTTTCTACTGCCATGTCTAATGATGATATTGATTAAACCAAACTAAAACTTAAAAAATGTAAATATGCATATTAATCAGTTACATTAAATGCACAGCTGAGTGCGATGCAACTGCAAGTCACATTATCGTTCCCTATTTAATCTTGATTCATCTGCACATTGCTGACGCTGTTGTGAATACATGGCCACTGGAAAATTTTAACAAAATGATTTGTTTCAGATTGCACATCTCACCTGAGCTGGCCAGTTTATATTATAATGCACAATATAGCCTCTGGGCATAGGACAACTACTATGAAATTTATGGCTAAATGATCAGTATCACCACTCCTTAGTAAAAAGCACATGGCAGCCTGCCTGGAGTTTGCCAAAAGGCACCTGAAGGACTCTCAGACCACAAGAAACAAAATTCTCTGGTCTGATGAGACAAAGGTGGAACTCTTTGGCGTGAATGCCAGGCACGTTTGTAGGAAACCAGGCACCATCTCTACAGTGAAGCATGGTGGTGGCAGCATCATGCTGTGGGGATGTTTTTCAGTGGCAGGAACTGGGAGACTAGTCAGGATCAAGGGAAAGATGAATGCAGCAATGTACAGAGACATCCTGGATGAAAACCTGTTCCAGAGTGCTCTTGACCACAGACGAGGGTGACAGTTTATCTTTCAGCAGGACAATGACCCTAAACACACAGCCAAGATATCAAAGGAGTGCCTTCAGGACAACTTTGTGAATTTCCTTGAGTGGCCCAGTCAGAGCCTAGACCTGAATCTGATTAATGTCTCTGGAGGTATCTGAAAATGGCTGTGCACCGATGTGCTGTAAAGAGGAATGGACAAAATTTCCGAAAAATAGGTGCGCCGAGCTTGTAGCATTATATTCAAGAATTGAGGCAAAAGTAAATCAAAGTATTTTGCAAAGGGTGTGAATTTGATTTCTTAGTTTTTTATTTTTAATAAATTTGCGAAAATTTCAATTTTTTTCATTTTGTCATTATGGGGTGTTGTGAGAATTTTGAGGGGAAAAAAAATTATTTACTCCATTTTGGAATAAGGCACAATGAGGAAAAAGTGAAGCATGGAATACTTTCTGGATGCACTGTATGATCGAATACCCTGGGAGATGCTGTGGGAGTATGGAGTGAGGGGGTCCATTCTCAGGGCCATCCAATCTCTATACTCACAAAGCGAAAGCTGTGTTCGGATCCTTGGTAAAGTCAGACTTGCTTCCGGTGAAGGTTGGCCTCCACCTTGTCACCAATCCTGTTTGTGATATTCATGGACAGTATATCAAGGCTTTGTCGGGGGAGTCGGGTCTTCATTTTGGTGGACTGAGGGTCTCATCAGTCCTTTTTGCAGATGATGTGGTGCTATTAGCATAGTATTGTTACAAGTGAACAATGGAGTTTGAGACTGGCCGGAGAAACAGCGCAGCAGGGACAATGTTGCATTTGTTTTACTGTACTGACGAAAAGGGAGCTGAGCCACAAGGTGACGCTCTCGATCTACTGGTCAATCTTCGCTCCTCCTCTCACCTACAGTCATGAGGGTTGGGTCATGACCAAAAGAACTAGATTGCGGCTACAAGCGGCCAAAAGGGGTTTCCTCAGGAGAGTGGCTGGTGTCTCCCTTAGAGATAAGGTGAGAAGCTCAGTTATCCGTAAGAAGCTCGGAGAAGAGCCACTACTTCTTCACATTGACATTTGCCAGCTGAGGTGGTTCAGGCATTTGGTGAGGATGCCTCCCAAGGGAGGTGTTCCAGGCACATCCAGCCGGGAGGAGACCCCAGAGAAGGCCCAGGATTAAGTGGAGAGATTATATCTCCATACTAGCCAAGGGAATACCTTGGGATCATCTAGTCAGAGTTTGGGGTCCCCTATTGGAGCTGTTTCCCCTGCGACCTGACCCCGGATAAGCGGTTGAAGGTGAGTGAGTGATAAGTAACCCCCCCCCCCCCGAAAAAAAAACACCCACACACGTAAACGGATTACAAACAGATTATAATAAAAATAATAAAAAATTGAGGCAATGACACAAAGAGGAAGATGATTGTTATGCATTTTTATTTTGTTTTTCTTTAGAATACAAAACAAGAACCAAAAATCACAAAAGTAACATTTACAAAACAGATTGTTTAACTGAGGCAACATTGAAAAAGCTAGTCTGAGACAGCGATATAGTCACGTTAGCCTGGAACTTTGAGGTAAAACAGCGAGCGATGTCAAAAAGGTATCTGTTGAATTAGTGCTTTCTTTCAGTAGTGCTATTCACACATTTACTTTTCTTAAGTCAAACATCAGCAGTGAATTCATGATGTAGTGCTTCAGATCTACTCGGGAAGAACAAACTGGGATATGTTGGTCAAACACTGTAGGCGTATGTTCCACTTATGGCACACCATTTTTTAATGGTTTTTATTTTCCTCTCCTTTCTCACTCACTCACACACATACTTTGCTCAATTTCATCCAACAGGCGAAAAATCATTTCCACCATCTTCTGCTGCTTTTCTCCCACTGGAAACATTTCTGGCTACAATAAGTACTCTGTTCAATTTCTATCAGCTCCAGGTGTTTCAATACAGGACTGAAACCGGTTTCAAGCCTTTGGAAAAGCTGGGGAGAGCTCAGAATGATTAAGTGTTGGAATGGCTGTCAGAGGCACAAAAATCCTATCTTTTCCCAAAAAATATTAAGACAAAATGCACAGCATCACAGAGAAATGATAAAAACCTTGTAGCATCACTTATCCAAACACAAAGCAGTGAAAATAGTACAAGTTAGTCTGCGCTTTGTTGCAGAGT
Organism: Thalassophryne amazonica; assembly: GCF_902500255.1. Taxonomy (NCBI): domain Eukaryota; kingdom Metazoa; phylum Chordata; class Actinopteri; order Batrachoidiformes; family Batrachoididae; genus Thalassophryne; species Thalassophryne amazonica. The sequence goes on from NC_047103.1 coordinate 67,371,000, forward strand.
TACATTTTTTGCATGAACAAACACTGAATCTTTTTTTCACATTTAGGACATAGTCACTGCTGATTATTTTGTTTCCTTTGGATGTGTGCATTTTGTTGGTTTTGCATGTCACAGCAGGTAGATTGAGCTAGCATGACTTCATATCTATACACACACACACACACTCACTCAAATTCATCATGTTACCTCCAAAAACAAAACAACCAAAAAAATACAACTGAAAAACAAATCCAAGCTCCCTTTTCACCATGTAAAGAATAGAAGATATAAAAATCTGCATGACAGTCCACAAAAAAGTGTGCATGGAGGCTTTAGACATTTGATGTGAGATATGCAGTAGTTTGCAGAGATGCTGGCGCTGGGGTGACAGGTAAGTGCAGCCTTATGTCATTAATAAGAGGGTCATGAGGGATGAGGGTGGGCCTATTCTGCACCCCCTTACTATCAATGGGCCTCTGTCTATGTAGTTGAGAATCAAATTCACATTTTGCTGGAAGTAGAACTGGTTGCAGACACCAGCAGGGCAGGTCATCACCAATAGCGAGAAACACTGGAGTAGAGTGTGAATGCATAACTACCATCTTCTGACCTGCAGAGAGAACAATGTGCTGGGTATGAAAGTGATTAATCTGCTGCTCACATTACAGAACTGTGACAAAAACACTACACCTAAAAATATATCTGATTTTGACATGCATTATATGTACACGTCATTACACTGAATCCATTAGGGGTGTCCAACCTTTTTTGAACCAAGATATACTTTTAAAGTTGAAAGTGTATCGATATCTACCAAGCCATAGCGTCACCACAAAATAATCATTTTTTAGCACAAATAAAGCTTTAACAATAATAATACATTATTGAAATTAATGTATATGGTGCAAAGAATAAGCACAAGTAGGCCTCAGACTGGCCCGTAACAACAAATGATGTAATCGCCTAATTTGCATAACTGTTTTTTCCCCTTAATTTGCGTTCTCTTTCATTCAGTTAAATTTTATGTTTATTTTTCTTTTCTTCTTCAGACCTTTCAAGTAGGCACGTGGTTTACATTTGCACTGAAAGGCTTGCACCTAAACTTTCACTGTACTGGTTACAATGACAAAGAATCTGACGCTGTAGGAGAGAAGAATAACATTCTCGCAGTCATCGTGACGTCACACGTGACGTAATTTCTAGGCGCCATTTTTGTTTGGGGAAAATGTGAGCACGTCCACAAAGTTCTTTGCTTCCAAGTTTGTTTTTTTGATGATGTATCGATACGAAGAGAATTTGCCACCTGAGGCACGGAATCGATACAGAAAGAAGCTGGAGTTGACAGGAATCCAAAAATACCCATATAAGATTATTGCAGACTGGTTAGAGGATCCTAAACAATGGCCAGAGATTGATTACAAAGACATCTACACATACTTCATCATGAGTATTCTTTTATGTACCTATATACATAAAGGGCTACGTGTATCTGTCTGTCCGGGATAAACTCGCAAACTATAATATGTAGCCCTAAAATATATATATATATATATATATATATATATATATATATATAATATATATATATATATATATATATATATATATATTGAATCCTCATGACACGGGAACAAACTGGTACTATTTTTTTTTTTTTTAAAGTTGAACTAAAAATTACCCCCAAAATAGTCGTCTGTGGGTATGACCAGGCAGATTAAAATTTCCAGCCCTGTATATGTGTTGGCCATATATGTATATGTCTCACTGCGGTACTGTATCACTTCCTGTTCCGGAGCACAGCGGTGTTTTGCTGTATCTGTTAGCTGTTTAATCTGCGCAGTTAGACTGATCTAGTTATCTAGATAACGATTTGTTTCCCAGTGTAATCTTCACGTGCCTTAACTAAAGCACTCCTTCTGCTGAATCACCTCTAAATTATTTACACATTATTCACTTTGCGTGTTTTTAGGAATCCGCTAGCTTAGTGCAGCTACTAGCTCTTAGCTGATTTAGCATGGCGGCTTCTCCTGTCTCTCCCGCACTTTTCTGCTCTGGGTGTGAAATGTTTAGTTATTCCTCGGCCTCCTTTAGCAGTAACGGTACTTGTAATAAGTGTAGCTTATTCATAGCTTTGGAGGCCAGGCTGGGCGAATTGTAGACTCGGCTCCGCACCGTGGAAAATTCTACAGCTAGCCAGGCCCCTGTAGTCGGTGCGGACCAAGGTAGCTTAGCCGCCGTTAGTTCCCCTCTGGCAGATCCCGAGCAGCCGGGAAAGCAGGCCGACTGGGTGACTGTGAGGAGGAAGCGTAGTTCTAAACAGAAGCCCCGTGTACACCGCCAACCCGTTCACATTTCTAACCGTTTTTCCCCACTCGACGACACACCCCGCCGGGATCAAACTCTGGTTATTGCCGACTGTTTTGAGAAATGTTGAAGTTAGCGACACCAGCAACCATAGTCAATTGTCTTCCGGGGGCCAGAGCAGGCGACATTGAAGGAAATTTGAAACTACGGGCTAAGGCTAAGCGTAATTTGGTAAGATTGTAATTCACCGTCGGCAAGTAATGACACCACGGTTACGCCAATCGGGGTCACTAAAATTAAACATTGAATCAGTGTGTAACTTTGCAAAAACAATGTCGGACTCTGTAGTTTCTCTGGGCCCTCCCCAATCGGACGGGAGTAACATGTTTAGCCGCATGTTCTCCTTGAATTGCTGGCTGTCTGAGTGGTGTCCAAAAATGAGGGGGCTTCATAGATAATTGGCAAAGCTTCTGGGGAAAACCTGTCTTGTTAGGAGAGACAGCATCCATCCCACTTTGGATGGAGCAGCTCTCATTTCTAGAAATCTGGCCAATTTTCTTAAATCCTCCAAACCGTGACTATCCAGGGTTGGGACCAGGAAGCAGAGTTGTAGTCTTACACACCTCTCTGCAGCTTCTCTCCCCCTGCCATCCCCTCATTACCCCATCCCCGTAGAGACGGTGTCTGCTCCCAGACCACCAATAACCAGCAAAAATCTATTTAAGCATAAAAATTCAAAAAGAAAAAATAATATAGCACCTTCAACTGCACCACAGACTAAAACAGTTAAATGTGGTCTATTAAACATTAGGTCTCTCTCTTCTAAGTCCCTGTTGGTAAATGATATAATAATTGATCAACATATTGATTTATTCTGCCTTACAGAAACCTGGTTACAGCAGGATGAATATGTTAGTTTAAATGAGTCAACACCCCCGAGTCACACTAACTGTCAGAATGCTTGTAGCACTGGCCGAGGCGGAGGATTAGCAGCAATCTTCCATTCCAGCTTAATAATTAATCAAAAACCCAGACAGAGCTTTAATTCATTTGAAAGCTTGTCTCTTAGTCTTGTCCATCCAAATTGGAAGTCCCAAAAACCAGTTTTATTTGTTATTATCTATCGTCCACCTGGTTGTTACTGTGAGTTTCTCTGTGAATTTTCAGACCTTTTGTCTGACTTAGTGCTTAGCTCAGATAAGATAATTATAGTGGGCGATTTTAACATCCACACAGATGCTGAGAATGACAGCCTCAAAACTGCATTTAATCTATTATTAGACTCAATTGGCTTTGCTCAAAATGTAAATGAGTCCACCCACCACTTTAACCATATCTTAGATCTTGTTCTGACTTATGGTATGGAAATAGAAGACTTAACAGTATTCCCTGAAAACTCCCTTCTGTCTGATCATTTCTTAATAACATTTACATTTACTCTGATGGACTACCCAGCAGTGGGGAATAAGTTTCATTACAGTAGAAGTCTTTCAGAAAGCGCTGTAACTAGGTTTAAGGATATGATTCCTTCTTTATGTTCTCTAATGCCATATACCAACACAGTGCAGAGTAGCTACCTAAACTCTGTAAGTGAGATAGAGTATCTCGTCAATAGTTTTACATCCTCATTGAAGACAACTTTGGATGCTGTAGCTCCTCTGAAAGAGAGAGCTTTAAATCAGAAGTGCCTGACTCCATGGTATAACTCACAAACTCGTAGCTTAAAGCAGATAACCCGTACGTTGGAGAGGAAATGGCGTCTCACTAATTTAGAAGATCTTCACTTAGCCTGGAAAAAGAGTCTGTTGCTCTATAAAAAAAAAGCCCTCCGTAAAGCTAGGACATCTTTTTACTCATCACTAATTGAAGAAAATAAGAACAACCCCAGGTTTCTTTTCAGCACTGTAGCCAGGCTGACAAAGAGTCAGAGTTCTATTGAGCTGAGTATTCCATTAACTTTAACTAGTAATGACTTCATGACTTTCTTTGCTAACAAAATTTTAACTATTAGAGAAAAAATTACTCATAACCATCCCAAAGACGTATCGTTATCTTTGGCTGCTTTCAGTGATGCCGGTATTTGGTTAGACTCTCTCTCCGATTGTTCTGTCTGAGTTATTTTCATTAGTTACTTCATCCAAACCATCAACATGTCTATTAGACCCCATTCCTACCAGGCTGCTCAAGGAAGCCCTACCATTATTTAATGCTTCGATCTTAAATATGATCAATCTATCTTTGTTAGTTGGCTATGTACCACAGGCTTTTAAGGTGGCAGTAATTAAACCATTACTTAAAAAGCCATCACTTGACCCAGCTATCTTAGCTAATTATAGGCCAATCTCCAACCTTCCTTTTCTCTCAAAAATTCTTGAAAGGGTAGTTGTAAAACAGCTAACTGATCATCTGCAGAGGAATGGTCTATTTGAAGAGTTTCAGTCAGGTTTTAGAATTCATCATAGTACAGAAACAGCATTAGTGAAGGTTACAAATGATCTTCTTATGGTCTCGGACAGTGGACTCATCTCTGTGCTTGTTCTGTTAGACCTCAGTGCTGCTTTTGATACTGTTGACCATAAAATTTTATTACAGAGATTAGAGCATGCCATAGGTATTAAAGGCACTGCGCTGCGGTGGTTGAATCATATTTGTCTAATAGATTACAATTTGTTCATGTAAATGGGGAATCTTCTTCACAGACTAAAGTTAATTATGGAGTTCCACAAGGTTCTGTGCTAGGACCAATTTTATTCACTTTATACATGTTTCCCTTAGGCAGTATTATTAGACGGTATTGCTTAAATTTTCATTGTTACGCAGATGATACCCAGCTTTATCTATCCATGAAGCCAGAGGACACACACCAATTAGCTAAACTGCAGGATTGTATTACAGACATAAAGACATGGATGACCTCTAATTTCCTGCTTTTAAACTCAGATAAAACTGAAGTTATTGTACTTGGCCCCACAAATCTTAGTAACATGGTGTCTAACCAGATCCTTACTCTGGATGGCATTACCCTGAACTCTAGTAATACTGTGAGAAATCTTGGAGTCATTTTTGATCAGGATATGTCATTCAAAGCGCATATTAAACAAATATGTAGGACTGCTTTTTTGCATTTACGCAATATCTCTAAAATTAGAAAGGTCTTGTCTCAGAGTGATGCTGAAAAACTAATTCATGCATTTATTTCCTCTAGGCTGGACTATTGTAATTCATTATTATCAGGTTGTCCTAAAAGTTCCCTAAAAAGCCTTCAGTTAATTCAAAATGCTGCAGCTAGAGTACTAACGGGGACTAGAAGGAGAGAGCATATCTCACCCATATTGGCCTCTCTTCATTGGCTTCCTGTTAATTCTAGAATAGAATTTAAAATTCTTCTTCTTACTTATAAGGTTTTGAATAATCAGATCCCATCTTATCTTAGGGACCTCGTAGTACCATATCACCCCAATAGAGCGCTTCGCTCTCAGACTGCAGGCTTACTTGTAGTTCCTAGGGTTTGTAAGAGTAGAATGGGAGGCAGAGCCTTCAGCTTTCAGGCTCCTCTCCTGTGGAACCAGCTCCCAATTCAGATCAGGGAGACAGACACCCTCTCTACTTTTAAGATTAGGCTTAAAACTTTCCTTTTTGCTAAAGCTTATAGTTAGGGCTGGATCAGGTGACCCTGAACCATCCCTTAGTTATGCTGCTATAGACGTAGACTGCTGGGGGGTTCCCATGATGCACTGTTTCTTTCTCTTTTTGCTCTGTATGCACCACTCTGCATTTAATCATTAGTGATTGATCTCTGCTCTCTTCCACAGCATGTCTTTTTCCTGGTTCTCTCCCTCAGCCCCAACCAGTCCCAGCAGAAGACTGCCCCTCCCTGAGCCTGGTTCTGCTGGAGGTTTCTTCCTGTTAAAAGGGAGTTTTTCCTTCCCACTGTAGCCAAGTGCTTGCTCACAGGGGGTCGTTTTGACCGTTGGGGTTTTACATAATTATTGTATGGCCTTGCCTTACAATATAAAGCGCCTTGGGGCAACTGTTTGTTGTGATTTGGCGCTATAAAAAAAAAATTGATTGATTTGTTTATTTAATCCATTTCTTCAGCTACTTTATGTTCTCAACTGTTAAGCACCTGACTGTCCTGTTTTGTTTGTAAAATTGCAATGTAAAAACAGTGAAATACACCACTACCTCAATTTTGATTCATTGATATTTACATTTACTGTTACCTACCTTTTGTGTGTAATTTTGTTATAAAATTGATTGCAAAACAAAGTCTGCATGAAGGACTTCAAATGTGTTTGTCTTTTAACCAAGTATTTCCACTTAGTTTGGGGAGTCCACCTCATAGTTCTGCTGGACAAACTGTAGCCCATTAACTATTATATTTATAAGACATCAGCATTACAAAAACAAATGTTGGGCAGTTTTGATTAAAGTGATTGGCATTTGGCTTATGTCTAAAACAGGTTAACCCGGGCAGTGCATATATACATATATATATATATACATATACATATATATATATATACATACATATATATATACACACACACACACAGTGAGGAAAATAAGTATTTGAACACCCTGCGGTTTTGCAAGTTCTCCCACTTAAAAAATCATGGAGGGGTCTGAAATTTTCATCTTAGGTGCATGTCCACTGTGAGAGACAATCTAAAAAAAAAAAAAAAAAAAAAATCCGGAAACTTACGCTGACATTGTTTAACCGTCATCCAGCTTCGTTTCTGCAGCTGGTGCTTTGTCAGAATTTTCAAATTGTTGAAAAATGTGAACGGATCCTGACGACCTCAATTCACACACACAAAAAGTACTAGACATGGACCGATAACCGGTTACACAGTATACCGTAGTATGAAAAAGCCACGGTATCAAAACCACTAAAATATTCCGTTATACCGTCCCTATGGAATGAACGGGTTATGAGAATTCTTGACAGGCAGAGCGGAGGCAGCACTGCCCCCTTCCCCCTGGCGTGCACCTCTGTCTCAGTTTACAAACAGGCAGCTAACGTTAGCTAGCTCTGCATCATGGCTGAAGGAGGCGAAGCCTGCACTGAACTTTTCTCTCTGTCTAAAAGGACCAAGTCGGCTGTATGGGATTACTTTGGCTACTGATTTAATAGGATAAGTTGCTGGCTTTTTAGTTTTATTTTCCATGGAATAGCCCTTCAAATTGGACTCGGAGCAATTCAAGATACCCGCAAAGGATTACACGGAAGGAGTAAACTTTATCCCATCTTTGAAACCACAGAAGTACAAGCTGTGGACTCAATTTGTGCTTGTGGTCGACCAAATTTCTCCCACCAACATGTCAAGGACAAATACATCTATTATAAGCACTTTGTTGGTGAAACTGGGCCAATATTGAGCATCCACAGTTCCAGACCTTACTCCAGCCACGTTTCTCCCTAAGCAAGTAAGTCATGTTTCCCACGGGGTAGATACTACATATCTAAAAGAGAGACTAACATTTTGGTATAGAGGTATAGTGCTCGTAGCGGTAGACACTGCGCCAATTAGTGTGCCTGAATCATGCCCGCTTCATATGCAAGTAGCCATAATGTTGTTAAAGCACATTTTAAAGCTATACATAATACCGTGAAACTGCAGTATTTTTGCCTACGGTTATCATACCGTCCAAATCTCATACCGGCCCATGCCTACAACATACTTACGAGATGAAATGGGCAGAACACAGATAGCAGGACCAGACTTCAGACTCCATTGTTTATTTTTTTGATACTCCCATCGGCATTTACAGCGACCCTGTTGATTGCAGCGAGCCATTTCTCATGCCTGCATTTTTCAGATGGTATAATATAGAATTGCTATTCGGGATAACTCTTGGTTGGCTGTACAACCCGGAACAACTTTTGGGCATGTTCGAGTTGCTTTTGATGTTACCGAAGTTGCTCTATTCCCCCAAAGATGGTGGCTCGCTTCAGGCTAGGAAGTTCCAAAATGTCCGACTGCGAGAACTGTGGGAGGGACAAAAACTGAGTAAAAACACTCTACATCAGGGGTGCCCAAGTTCGGTCCTCGAGATCTATCTTCCTGACACTCTTAGTTGTCTCCCTGTTCCAACACACCTGAATCCAACGTAAGACTCGTTAAAAGCCTGCTAACGAGTCTTTCATTGGATTCAGGTGTGTTGGCCTTATGCCCTACATAAGAAATACAAATGAACTTTCGGTTGATTCTTGGGCTTTGAGCCAACAAAAGTGACCCCAAAGAGAGACATTCTAGTGGAGTTACTTTTTTTCACCTTTTGTTTGTTTAACTCACTGCTGGCTGACTGACTCCTTTTCCATGCGAGTGGAGGAGACGGTCGGTCTCCTGTGAGTGCTTTGGGACGACAACACCCACTGTTCATTAAATAGAAATATATGCTTTCATATTAGTGTCGCCAAAAGTCTCTAACAACACCAGGAAAAGTCACTAGATTTCTTGCTAATCGCTTTATTGAAAAAAAGTCGCTGGAGGGGTCTGAACAGTTGCTAAATTTAGTGACAAAGTCGCTCTTATTTTTCTATGGTGTTTATTTTTTGGCATTTAACAGCAGCCGGCATCCTCATTGGTGTACCGCTGCCACCTTCTGCATCAATCCTTTATAGCAGCGCTTAATTCTCTCAATGAGTCCAGTTTTTTGTTTTTTTTCATGAGATCGACTGGAACTCAGCCCGCGATCAACCAGTTGGGCACGCCAGCATTAGGTGTAGAATTATTCCACTATTACAACTCACTAGGACAAAGCACAAGTGTCATTACAACATTCCTTCTGACGCAGTTGTTATTTTCATGCAGTGCCCCCTTTATTTTATTTTTTTTTAAATTGCAAGTGGACCTGTGCTCATTTGTGGACCTCTGGGCATACTGGTGTTAAAATCGTATGTGGTCAGTTACAGTGCTGGTGCACTGCTATTGTGAGGCAGCAGAAAGAATAGACCATTGTTACACCGTTTGGTGCATGCTCACTGAGTACTCCAGAAGTCGCACGTGTGGAACGCCTTGGAGCGCAAAGCATTAAGCGAGCAGTTCTCAGACATGCATGCTCCACGTAAGCTACAGTGTTCAGAATAATAGTAGTGCTATGTGACTAAAAAGATTAATCCAGGTTTTGAGTATATTTCTTATTGTTACATGGTAAACAAGGTACCAGTAGAGTCTCACAAATCCAACAAGACCAAGCATTCATGATATGCATACTCTTAAGGCTATGAAATTGGGTTATTAGTAAAAAAAAAAAAAAAAAAAAAAGTAGAAAAGGGGGTGTTCACAATAATAGTAGCATCTGCTGTTGATGCTACAAACTCAAAACTATTATGTTCAAACTGCTTTTTTAGCAATCCTGTGAATCACTAAACTAGTATTTAGTTGTATAACCACAGTTTTTCATGATTTCTTCACATCTGTGAGGCATTAATTTTGTTGGTTTGGAACCAAGATTTTGCTCGTTTACTAGTGTGCTTGGGGTCATTGTCTTGTTGAAACACCCATTTCAAGGGCATGTCCTCTTCAGCATAAGGCAACATGACCTCTTCAAGTATTTTGACATATCCAAACTGATCCATGATACCTGGTATGCGATATATAGACCCAACACCATAGTAGGAGAAACATGCCCATATCATGATGCTTGCACCACCATGCTTCATTGTCTTCACTGTGAACTGTGGCTTGAATTCAGAGTTTGGGGGTCATCTCACAAACTGTCTGCGGCCCTTGGACCCAAAAAGAACAATTTTACTCTCATCAGTCCACAAAATATTCCTCCATTTCTCTTTAGGCCAGTTGATGTGTTCTTTGGCAAATTGAAACCTCTTCTGCATGTCTTTTATTTAACAGAGGGACTTTGCGGGGGATTCTTGCAAATAAATTAGCTTCACACAGGCGTCTTCTAACTGGCACAGCACTTACAGGTAACTCCAGACTGTCTTTGATCATCCTGGAGCTGATCAATGGGTGAGCCTTTGCCATTCTGGTTATTCTCCTATCCATTTTGATGGTTATTTTCCGTTTTCTTCCACATCTGTTTTTTTTTTTTGTCCATTTTAAAGCATTGGAGATCACTGTAGATGTACAGCCTATAATTTTTTTGCACCTGCGTATAAGTTTTCCCCTCTGCAATCAACTTTTTAATCAAACTACGCTGTTCTTCTGAATGTCTTCAACGTCCCATTTTCCTCGGGCTTTCAAAGAGAAAAGCATGTTCAACAGGTGCCGGCTTCATCCTTAAATAGGGGACACCTGATTCACACCTGTTTTTTTCCACAAAATTGACAAACTCAGTGACTGAATGCCACACTACTATTATTGTGAACACCTGCTTTTCTACCTTTTTTTTTTTTTTTTTTTTTACTAATAGCCCAATTTCATAGCCTTAAGAGTGTGCATATCATGAATGCTTGGTCTTGTTGGATTTGTGAGAATCTACTAGTACCTTGTTTCCCATGTAACAATAAGAAATATACTCACAACCTGGACTAATTTCTTTAGTCACATTGCACTACTATTATTCTTAACACTACTGTATATGAACATGGCGGAATCTATAGATAAAACTGCGGCAAATGTCCATAACTTGCCTAAAGAAGGATGGACAAAGTCCCTTAAATGTGCCCCAGATGTGGCAAAGAGAAGTATAAGACTATTTAGGAGAGAATATTGGTGCTGGCAGCTGTAAACCTGCATGCACTGTGTGTGCATATTTTTCACAGCTTTATTTGTGAAAATCATTCAGTATTGCAATAATAAAAATAGCTTGTGTTAAAACTACTGAAATGTCTCGCACAAATGTTTGGGGGGAAGCCACAAAAACAGCGGTGTGTTCCATCACAGAACGTTCTCAGGGAAATTGTAATTAAATTCAATTTATTTCATTTATATAGTGCCAAATCACAACAAAGCTGCTTCAAAGCACTTCACACAAGTAAGGTCTAATTTCACCAAACCCCAGAGCAAGCACGCAGGCGACAGTGGTAAGGAAAAATGCTCTCTGATGATTTGAGGAAGAAACCTCAAGCAGATCAGACTCAAAGGGTGACCCTCCGCTTGGGTCATGCTACTGACAGAATTGACAATACAAACATACAGGAGATTTTGGGAGTCCATTGCTGGTGTCCAGGACGGGAGGCTGGCTGGGAGAGGAGGGGAAGGGGAGATTGTAGCACGCTATGACATGATAAACAATTCGGGTGCTTAAAAAAAAAAACAACAAAAAAAAACACAACAACAACAATTTTCCATTCATTTGTCTAAAGGAATATAGCGTACAGCTCCAGTTGTCATGAAAAGAAAACACCAACTCAATATTTTCAGGTGTTTAAAAACAGTAAAAGGCGCACTGTAAGCAGTGATGCAGCTGAACTTGACCTCACCACTTGGACTTTGTCCCTGCACTCAGAGGTCTTGAGGTCGCTCACTTGCCCTCGTCTATCCCCAGCGGCTCTTTCAGCAGACACCTCCTAACTTTATCGTAAATCAAAGTATCCATATCAGAGGCATCTGCCTTGGATCTGGCAGGAGTTTGGTCTTCCTGAGCACCGGAGAGTCGCTCCTCTATTGTGTTTTAGGTGAATATGCACTTGACATTTAGCCCACACAGGCCAACAACAGAAGTCGGAGTTCACACTTATGTGAGATGTATGCACTGCTGAGCGTGCACATTCAGAGTGCAACAATGGTTTATTTGCACCATAGACCATGAAAAAGCTGCCCTGCATGCGAATGCTCAGTATGTACTTAATGTTAATTAGGACATACCTGGGTAGATCACCTGGTACAACTCGAGGACTACTAAATGTAAAACATATCCCGCTACGTTGCAGAATGTAATAATACAATAACATGCTTTTGGAGGGTGGTATGCATTTTCAGAGGCCCAACGTCCATGCCCAGTAGCCCAAAATGACCGATATTCACCTGAATATTGGGAGCAACACACACTTCTCGCCTTTTCATCTTTTCGTCTGCGGACAGTTCTTGAGCTGCATGCGTTATGACATCATCAGTTTATGCACAGCAGACGGGTATTGGGATACCCGCCCGTTACTGCGGGTAAGTATAGACAGGTAGCATAAATGTAAATCTATGCTACCAGTCCAGCAATGCCTCAGTAAGTGATAATAATAATAATAATAATACAATAACATGCTTTTGGAGGGCAGTATGCATTTTCAGAGGCCCGACATTCATGCCCAGTCACCCAAAATGACAGATATTCGCCCGAGTTAGACAAGGGCGAATTGCGGGCGACTGGCCGTGAATGGAGGGACTCAGAAAATGCATGTCGCACGACAACAGCATGCTATTTGCATTATTATCACTTTTTACTGAGATACACAACACGTACATAAAATGTTGGCTCACTTAACTTTTGTCATGTCGGCTAGCTGCCGTGCGCTGCTCTCCAAATTAGCCAGTGTGTCTTCATCAAGCTGGCTGCTTTAGCTGCTGTTCATTGTCGTACTATCCATGAGAAAATCATCCAGAATATCCATATTGGGACCAACACACACTTCTCGCATTTCATCTTTTCCTTTGCGGACAGTTGTTTTTTCCCCCCCCCCTCTGCGGACAGTTCTTGGGCTGCACGGGCACTATGACGTCATTTGTTTACGCACAGAGGGCGGGTATAGCCAGATACCGTCGACGTAAATCTACGATACCAGCCTAGCAACGCCCCGATAAAGTGATAATAAAAATACAATAACATGCTTTTGGAGGGTGGTATGCATTTTCAGAGGCCAGACGCCCATGCCCAGTCACCGAAAATGACATATTCGCCTGAGTTAGACAAGGGTGAATATCTGTACATTGCAGCAACGGCATGGACGGAGGGACTCTGAAAATGCAGACCGCACAACAACTGGATGTTACCTGCATTATTATCACTTACTGAGATACACAACACGTGGAATCACATTAACATTATTTAATGTCATTTCAAAAACGCATGACACCCAGCAAACACATACATAAAAAGTTGGCTCACTTTAACTTTTGTCATGTTAGCTCCTACTGCGCTGCTCTCCAAATTCGGCAGTGCGTCCTCATCAAGCTGGCTGCTTTGGCTGCTGTTCACTGTAGGACTATCCATGATAAAATCATAAGGAATGTCCATATTGGGGCCAACACATACTTCTCGCCTTTTCATCTTTCCTCTGCGGACAGTTCTTGGGCTGCGCGCACTATGACGTCATCAGTTTATGCACAGCGGGCGGGTATAGCCACGTAGCATAAATGTAAATCTATGCTACCGGCCCAGCAACGCCTCAGTAAGTGATAATAATGTACTGTATTTTGCCTAATATATTGTAAGCCAGTATTAGCACATGTAGCCCCTGGTATAAATTTTAGTTTTCCTGCTAGTTATACAATTCAATATTCAGGTTCGCCTTACATCGGATTGTTCACAATGCACACACGCAGTTTGTACACACAGGGGTGCACATTAGTGCCCATCAACACTCAATCTATTCTTATTGTTTCACTGTCATGTTAAATAATGGTGAAATAATGGAAAAAATAAACATCCCCAAACGGCTTCATGACAGGGTGTTTTAGTGACTGCTCTCCATTTTTGTACTTCAGTGTATTGCAAAGAAATCTGTTAACTAAGTGGTTCCCAACAATGGACCTCAGGGAACCCCTGACCTGTTCCATCTCGCCCCGATCTACCCGAAGTCAGTTAGCTGATTCATGAGTGCTCTGCCAATCAACAGCTAATAGACACCTGAATGAGCTTTTAGCAGCACAGTGAACAATGGAAGATGAGCAGGTCAGGTCCCCCAAGCACCACAGTTGACACACTGCGTTAGCTCACTAAAAAGCCTCCGAATTGAGACTGCAATGTGCCAGGTTGCAGTGCACCCCAGCTTTTAAAAGGTTCATGTGATGGCCAAAACACATCCATGAATAATTCAGTGACAAACATAACCTACTTTTGCCATGTGCCTTACTTTGCCCTCTGATTACACTGTGTGCAAATATCAAAATCGAGCTTTGCAAGCCCCAAACGTACCTGTACCATGCACCACATATAGTCACGCTAGGGAGCTATGTTTTTAATGCCCCTGTGAAAATTGGTTCATTTGAAAGCTCAGCTGTCTGATAAACAATATTTTAAGTACAATCACCAGGTGGTGCCAAAGACATTTCTTAAATCCTACAATGAAAGGAAGTAGAAAATGTATACAAATTATAGTAGTATTTTTTTAATTAGTATTTGTACTACCTTAGAAGTAAAATACTTAAGTAGGTATTTTATAACTTAAAAAAAAATCTTGGAGTGTAAGGGTAATATTAAACTCCATATTGAGCATTTTACACGTCTGTATCTTTAGCTAAAATGTGTATTAAAATAATGTAACTGTATCCCTGAACCACAAGTTCGTGATTCATACTACTGGTTCTTGTGACAGATTTGGTCTGTGAGACCAACAGCAATCTGGCACGCGACCACAAAATGCTCCATTGTAAATGTAAAGGAAAGAGGCTAACCACAAGCACAGATTACTGGACAAGGCAATATTCCCCAACCACTACTGAACTTAATTTATTTGGGGGCAATAAATAAATACACAACCATCTAAACTCAAGTAATAAATGCAATAAACATCTGATCTTATCGCACCAAAACAGGTTTTCAAGCATCTCCCCTTCAGATGGAACAGCCTGCAACTCAATATACCAGTGAGGTTAACTTGAGCTACAGAGTGAAAATTTACAACTAAAGTAGAATTCACTCAAATTACTGCAGTGAGGAAAAAAAAAAAAAAAAAAAACATTTACTAGACTATTTTATTAGTCTGCATATCCAATGTATCAGATTTTAAAACGTCTTACTCACCATGCCCTTTCTTCACCACTGTGGGGGCACATAGCTGTAGCCCGGTGTACCAGGGGCCCGATATGTGGGCACTGTGACCGGGTGTGGGGCAACTGGTGTCGGTGAAGGAGTTGTTAACAACGCACCTGACAAACACAGTTGATAGAGAATACACACAAAGTGCAGCCGCTTTGAAACAGTCATTTACTAAAAGAACAACACATTTTTAATGAAGTATGTTCTCACTGAAAGACACAAATTGGCCCAACATGATAAAGAACTCCACAAGATCCAAAGCTCAAACGACAATAAAATAGACCCCATTGCTCACCAGCAGACATGGCCATGGTGGTGCCGGCCACCATTCCCATGGCAACACCATTGGGGCGTGGAGGTGGGATGGGTGGGGCATACATGGCTGCAGGCATCCCATTTGGCTGGACCACTGTCGTGTGATGGATAACATGAGGCGGTGCAGCATACAGAGGCTGTGTGTAATACGTGCCTTGTTGTGGTGAGGGTATAAGTGCCTAAAATCAAAGCAGAACAGCACTGTTGGAACTCTTCTCCACAGTTTATTGTAAGAGTGGGTGTGGATATTCACAGTAGCCAGGTGCTGAAATTTCAATTATAGGGAGGTTTATTCAGTTTTGAACATTATGGAGTGTCAACACAATTCAATAAAAGACGAAGACTTGAACAATGTCTCTGGTGGCACTGATTATCTGCAGCAGTAAAGTGATAACAAGCAAATGACAATACGGCAAAGCAAATTGATTACACAGCTGCAGGATTTTAAATTTATTAATCTACTTTTAAGCATATTAAAGCTTCAAATAATTATGTGCTTTGGTGGTTACTCTTAAGTTTCTCTGACTAGCTGACTATCAGTTTCCTAAAGCAAATGTTTTAATTTGACAAAGTATGAAAACCCAAGAATATTAAATTTACAACAAGAAAAGCAGAAAAGTAATTTCTGATATGAGAAGTAGGAAGGAGAGAATATTGACTTTTTTTATGACAACCAACTTATGTTGAACGATGTGCACAGCAAATCAACTAAGCATAGTTTCATCTCTAGGGAGCCTTCAAAAGTAATAGCAGTGGGAGAAAAAAAATTTTTAACAATGAAATAATTTCAAATAAAAAAAGGTATGAATTAAACATATACATTCCATCAAAATGGATCATTATAAAAACTTCGTTAATTTACTTTATGTACAGCACCGACATAGGAATATATGAAAAAAAATAAATAAATACACCCATCAGCCACAAAATCATGACCACCTGCCTAATATTGTGAAGGTCCCTCCCACCAAAAACAGCCCTGACTCACTGAGGCATGGACTCCACTGGACACTGCAAGGTACAACCTCTATGAATTGGACTGGTTTAACTGGCACATCTCACATTTTATCCAGCACATCTCATATGAATCTGGTACCATTTCACCAGCTTCCCTTCCTCGGATCACTTTAGATCAGTAGTAACCATCACAGTAAGGGAGCATCCCAAAATAGCTGCACTTTTGGAGATGCTGTGGCCCGGTCGTCTAGCCATCACCATTTGGCTCACGTCAAAGTCACTCAAATCTTTATGTGTCCCCATTTTTCTGCTTCCAACACATCACCTTTGAGGACAACTTGCTGCCTATATCCCACCCACAGACAGATGCCATTGTAATGAGGTATTTAATGTTATTCACTTCAGCTTTCAGTGATCACAATATTATGACTGATCAGTGGAAACATAACAGTTAGTACCTGTCACGTATACTTTTGAATAAAGTGCTGCCTGTGTGCTGATGCCAATAATTTTTGTTAGAACCTGTCCATCATGATATTATAAACATACTGACCTGTGCATAGGGGTTCTGTTGGGGGTAGGTGCTCCTGACAGGATACACAGCTGTAGGGTAAGGGTTTGGCGAGGAGGAATATGGTGGTATGCTACCTGTGTTTGGTGAGCAGGACATTTTGAAAGGAGTGCCTGGAGCATAACCTTAGGATGGTGAAAGATAAGTAACATTGTCATCAAATGTTACTGTAAATATAGTGTCCTTCTATAAACCCAAGATGAGTATTTTGAAAGTGTTCAGCAGTATCTCTCCTTCTTACCACTGGGGAAGGCTGGGTTAGCCCCTGGGTAAATGCTGGGACTGTATCCAGGTGCTGCTGCATAGCCAACAGGAAATCCAGCTTTTAAAAGAAAATATATAAATATATATATATATATATATATTTTTAAACTGGTTTCCTGGTATTTACAACAGAATTTCAATTCACATTACCTGGGTAGCCTATGCCTTTAGAATTAGTAAAAGGGACCCCTGTTGGTGCAGGGCTGTAAACCGGATTCATTATGGCTGCTTACAGATGCTGTAATGAAACAAACATATCATTATTCAGGCCAATGAACACATGCTAACCCAATCGCGTGAATTACCACATGAATGTGATGATATTTTCTTTTGACTCGCCTTCCCTTATGTACAGTCAATCCAATACATGTATATTGGTATCACTTTCTCTGGCAACAAGCTTGTGAACATGTCCTGTTCAATAGAACATTTTCCTGAAGTTAATTTTCCATACCTAAATCCTCAAGTCTGCCAAGGAAAAAGGCAATTTCAGGCATATCCAAGTAAGTCATGCATGAACTCTTGTACTGTAGATGGCACAGATCGAGAGACAAAGGTCTGACCAATGACCTGACTTTAAAGGGGTATAAAATCAATATAAGAGGAGTCCCCAAAATTCTGCCAACTGTTATATAAAGTAGAGATGTTGGTTTATCCACTCCTGCAAATTTTGTTAAAAAAGGCTGATGGCGCGGACCACCATTTGGCGCTAAACTTCCTCAAAATTGGGCAAGTCAAGTTCTTTGGCACCTCCTGGTGGCCAGCGCCATCAAGACCCCAATATTTTTTTCAGTTGCATTTGATAGAGTAGGGCCTATATTTGTTGATAACATTGAAATCTGGTTGGGGTCTTGATGGCGCAGAGGGTTATGGGCCTTTAAATACAGCCAATTTTGCAAAAATGATCAGACTTTGAGCACCCCCTATATTCAGTGCCATCGATCCCCCAACCAAATATGTATATAAGATGAAAGAGTTTGCCTCCCTATGTCATTTGATAGTTAAACTAGCTTGGGGACTTGATAACGCTGAATGTTACACCACTTGAAAGATGGGAATTTAATGAAATATCAGTTTTTGTGTATTCTTGCCTTGAACTTTGCTGACCCCTGGCAAGGTCACCGTTTGGTTTTCAGTCGAGAAATTTTGGGAAAGTTCGTTTCTTGGTAGGTTCCATCTCTGAGCCAAGTTTTGTTGAAATCTGAGTTGGCTTGAATCATACCCTAATGTAAACCTGCCTGAACTTTAAAAATATTGACTCTTAAAGCTGTTACTGGCAATACAAATATATGGGGGATTGCAATGAGTTTATGACTGCAGTAGTTATCCAGTAAAAGAATGCAGTCATTTTCCTGCGTTGTCAATAAAAACACCCCATATCAAGGTTCAAATCAAAAAGGACTGGCCCCAAGCAAGACCTGCTCCATGAGAAGATTTCATGAAACTCAAGATGTGCAGAATTAATTATTAAACACTACCCCAAGATGTACAGTTTAAAATATTATGCAATACGTATGAATACCGCCAATATTTAAAATGATTTTGCTGCATTCATTTAATTTTCTAGCAAAATCAGGATATCAAAACATGTAATCACAGAGCAAACTGCATTAGTGGGCACTCCATTCAAAATAAAACTTTTATTAGAAGTGGCAGAAACTGTGAAATCTGTTTGTCTACCAAAAACAAATAAGCCCTTCTGTCTGAAGCACTACAGTCAAAAAATAAATAAATTTAAAATAAAAATAAGAGCCCCCCGCCACCCCGAGGTTTTTAATGAGTTTGACTCCTTGATCCAAGCAAATGAATAACACAAGGAGTATGACGTAGGCCGCCCCCTAGTGGTGATCAATATACATGACATCATTATGAGTGCCTCCATATTCTCCGCATTCAAAGAAAACGACAACAAAACTGAATTAAAATAAATTATCAGAACAAAGCCAAACTTAAAAAAATAAAGCCCATACGTCTGGCCTGAGTGTTTACACAACATTTTTACAGTGGCAATATTGACAAATACTACTGACAACAAAACTTGATGCAAGCTCTTGCGCACACCTTTGCGCGTCCTTTATTCAAACTGAAAATACAGACAAACATTATTTAATGTAATTAGCTACACTTCACGAACACCCCCCGTGGAGTAAAATAAAACCTTCATCCGAGTTACATATTTAAATTAACTGCGGATTACTGGTTGCAGTGGGTTTCTGATCAAACAAACCATGAATGTAAGGGAACGCTGGATAAAACCGGTCACACTGCGGGGCTTTGTTATCATTAGCTAGCTTAGCTCCTACGTCTGTTTGCCTGCTGGTACGAAGTACGTGTGTTTCCTCACACCGGTGTGTCCCGACGGTACATCAGCCGCAGCCAGCTGCCTGTGTGTGTCCGCATCAAACCACCGGACCGTCCCGGGCAGCAGACGGGCGGACGGGGACAGCTTGTCAACAGGCCGCACAAACACCAACAGGCAGCCTGCCCCAAAACGCACACAACACCTCTCTTATGAGCATAAAAACCATTCACATTACTTACTATCAACCGCTTCGCCCGTCCGTCAGTTCGCTGTTTTCGTCTTCTCGCATAAAAACCCAATAAAGCAGCTAATGTTGCTGCCAACAGATGCTGAACTCTTTTGAGCTAGGCGCGTCACTTCCGTGTGGTGTCACGTGAGCGCCAATATTAAATTAAACTGAAAGTAAGATTTTTTTTTTTTTCGCCCATTTGATGCCCCTCCTCCACCCCCTTTTTATTGGCATGTCAACACAGAATTAGTTCCAACAAAAGTCAATTATGTGAGCTATATTTTTTTCCCATAGTAGTAATAGTAATAATAATAATTTATTTGTAAGTGCACTGGCCAGTAGAATAACACACAACCACAATTGTAAATGATCATGCAATATTAAAATGATTGGAAACATAATACTCATACTTCAAATAGTTTCTGAGGTCCTGCAATTTATACTCTGCTGCGACTTATATACCGAAAACCACACGTAAATACCCATTTTCATGTCAGTTATCATTCAAGTTGAAATTCATCCCTCATTTATTTGTAATTATCAGGTTTTCATGATTTTGAATGCTTTTATGATAGTAAGTACAGTAAGGTAGGTGCAGACTTATGGAGTATGAGGATCTGCAACCTCATTTTAAGCAAACTTTGTAAATGTCTATAGAAAAAAAATTTTTTATTTATTTCTGAAGATTTTGCAATTTGATCTGTTGTAAATAATTCCTATACTTGTTTTATGTATATTTTCTTACCTGGGCACTGGATTTGATACCTGAATGCACGATCTGACACATTCATTCACGGCTTTTTTGTTTGGAAAATATTTTTCATCTCCTTTCGCAGTGGTTAATGGGCCATGTTGGTCTTAAATTAATGGCGATTGGTATAAAAGTGTCTCTTGCAACCTCATTTTAAGCAAACTTTATAAATGTCTTTCATAGAAAAAATTGTTTTATCTATTTCTGAAGATTTTGCTATTTTATCTGTTTATATATTATATATGAGGTCTGTCAATAAAGTAATAATAATAATAATAATACATTTTATTTGTATTGTACCTTACATTTCAAAGAAATCTCAAAGTGCTACAGCAAGGATTTAAAAACAGAATTAAAACAGATTTCAAAAACCATTTCAAACGACAAGATATCTAAAAGGCCTTTTGAAATAACAATGTCTTTAGCCCTTTTTTAAAGGCCTCCACACTTTGTGGGGCCCTCAGGGTCTCTGGGAGGGAGTTCCAGAGCCGAGGGGCCACTGCCTGGAAGGCCCTGTCTCCCATGGTGGAGAGTCTGGTCCTGGGTTGGTGAAGGCAGTGTGAGGAGGTGGTGGAGCGGAGAGATCTTGAGGTGGTGTGTGGGGTGAGGAGTTCACTGAGGTACGCAGGGGCTGTTCCGTGCATGCACTGATAAGTCAGGAGGCAGAGTTTGTACTCTATTCTGTATTTGATGGGCAGCCAGTGGAGGGATCTGAGGACAGGGGTGATGTGGTCAAACTTGCGCCTCCTCGTCAGGACCCGGGCAGCACAGTTCTGGATGTGCTGCAGCTTTTGCAGGTTTTTACCAGGGGTCCTGACGAGGAGGGCATTGCAATAGTCCAACCTGGAGGAGACAAAAGCATGGACCAACCTCTCAGCATCTGGTTGGGAAAGGGAGGGGCGGAGCTTGGCTATGTTTTTGAGGTGATGGAAGGAGACTTTGCATAGGTGGCGGATGTGGGTGTCAAAGGTTAGATGTGGGTCAAATCTGACTCCAAGGTTGGTGACGGAGGTGGACAGGGGAATGTTGTGGCAGAGAATGGGAATACTGGTGAGGGAGGAGGACTGGGTTTGATGTGGGGTACCGATGAGGATGGCTTGAGTTTTGTCAGTGTTTAGTTTAAGAAAGTTATCAGTCATCCATGCTTCCATCTCCTCCAGGCAAGCCTGAAAGGCAGACGGCAGAGCTGAGGGGAGTGTGGAGTCCATTTTGATGTATAACT
Organism: Thalassophryne amazonica; assembly: GCF_902500255.1. Lineage (NCBI taxonomy): Eukaryota > Metazoa > Chordata > Actinopteri > Batrachoidiformes > Batrachoididae > Thalassophryne > Thalassophryne amazonica. Next base: position 67,392,773 of record NC_047103.1, read on the forward strand.
GTGTGTCGTCTGCGTAGCAATGAAATTAAATCTTGTGTTTACGGATGATTTGACCAAGGGGGAGCATGTAGATGATAAAAAGGGTTGGACCAAGGACAGACCCTTATGGCACTCCACAGCTGACAGTATGGGTTTTGGATTTGGATTGTCCGAGTGTAACATATTCTGTCCTGTTCGTGAGATATGAGCAAAACCAGTTGAGAGTTGTGCCAGTGAGTCCTATTTCAGTGTTGAGGCAGTGGAGCAGGATGGTGTGGTCAATGGTGTCAAAAGCGGCTGATAGATCCAGTAGGAGGAGGAGAGATAGTGAGCCCTGGTCCGCAGTCATGAGAAGGTCGTTCATGATGCGGACCAGGGCTGTTTCTGTGCTATGTGCTGAGTGGAAACCAGACTGAAATATTTCATATAGGTTATGGGTGTGGAGGTGATCATGGAGTTGGACTGATATGACTTTTTCCAGGACTTTGGAAAGGAACGGCAGGTTTGAGACAGGGCGGTATTGAGCCAGGATTTTCGGGTCGAGTGAGGGTTTTTTGAGATGAGGGCGAATAATGGCTGATTTGAGAGCTGGAGGAACCTGACCAGATTTGAGTGACTGGTTAATAATTTCTTTGATTAGAGGACTAATAGCTGTAATGTTTGACTTTAGTAGTGGTGTAGGGAAAGGATCCAATGAACAAGTAGATGTTTTCATGCATTTTATGATCCTCTCTACCTCTGTCAGATTGGTGTCCATGAAATCTGAAAAAGTGTGGAATGGGTTGGAGATACTGTGTTTAAAGTGAGATGGTGTTGTAGCAGGGAGATGAGACCGAATTGTGGCTACCTTTGTTGTGAAAAAGTCCAAAAACCTGTTACACTGATCTGTGCTGGTATCGGTGTCGGAGTGTGTGGGAGGTTTGAGGACAGACATGACAGACGAGACATGTCTGTCTCGGCTTTCAATGTTTACCAGTCCAGTAAGTATCAGTGAAATTGTGGAGAACTGGACATGTCCACACTTGTCCTCTGACACGCCGAAACGGAGGTGTTCCTTTGTCTTGCTTCCAAAGTGAATCGGTCGTGACGCGCGAAGCCTCCGCGCGGCTTTCCATGACAAAATCTCTTGTTAAAAGTGAAATCTGTTATGTGGGCCGCTGAAGAGGAGGTACTGCTGGCCCACCACCACCAGAGGGTGCCCTGCTTGGAGTGCGGGCTCCAAGCACGAGAGGGCGCCAGACCCAGAAGAAGTGACAGCTGTCATTCATCCCCTGCACCAGCTGTCACTCGTTCATCATCATCATCACCATCATAAAAGCCGGACTGCAACTCCACCTCCTCGCCGAGAAATCAACTACTATTGAAGAGGTAATTTCTCTGCTGACTGACACTTTGTGTGTATAACCTGAACTTCTGTTGCAGCCATTTTCCTGGAGTGTTGCCTTGTCTGGGGAATTGGCGTTTGGTGTGACAGCGACGGCTTCGCCTCACACCCCAACCCAGATAAGTGGTTAACCAGGAGCTGCACGAGTGTGTGATTGGAGGTGGAGGTGCTCCCTCCTAACTGTGTATGGACTGTGGATTACTGAGTGTGCGGACTCACACTCATTCATCTTATCTCTGCTTTCTGCCAGCAGTACCAGGGTCGACAGCCGAAGACAGAGGCCACCTGGGGATTCGGGACTTGGCGGCTCCGGTGTTCTTCAGACCGTTGGTGGTGGAAGCCGTGTGGGACGCGGCTTCTCTCTCGTCGGGGGTCTTCTATCTTCGAGCCTGCCCACACGTCACCTGGTGTTAATTGACTGTGCAAATTTCTGTAAATTTAGTTGTGTATTATCACAACATTAAATTGTTACTTTTTGGCTTACTCATTGTCCGTTCATTTGTGCCCCCTGTTGTGGGTCCGTGCTACGACACCTTCCCAACAGGATTTCTCGGCCATCGTCATGGATTCCGAGGGGCGTCAACCCGAGCTTGAACGGCCAATGGAAGAGCCAGGAGCGCAGGCGTCAGCGGGAGGCGTGTTGAGTGAGCTGCAGCAAATCTTAACCACCTTCACAGCTCGGCTGGATTTAGTGGCCGAGCAGAATGTTCTCCTTAACCGGAGGGTGGAGGCTCTCACCGCCAGGGTGGAAGCGCGTGATCAGGGCGCTGCTGCAGCCACTCCTCTGGCTGGTCCTGGGCCTGTAACAGACGTTCCACTGGTCGTTCAACGACCCCCCCCACCGTCCCCTGAAGCATACATAAGCCCTCCGGAACCGTACGGAGGCTGTGTTGAGACGTGCGCAGATTTCCTCATGCAGTGTTCGCTCGTCTTTTCACAGCGTCCTGTCATGTACGAATCAGACGCCAGCCGGGTGGCTTATGCTATTAGTCTGCTTCGAGGAGAGACACGCGCCTGGGCTACAGCGCTTTGGGAGCAGAATTCACGGCTCCTAACGTCTTATGCTGAGTTTATACAGGAGTTCAAACAAGTTTTTGACCATCCCAACAGAGGCGAGACCGCTTCGAGCGTGCTGCTGTCAATGAGACAGGGGCGCCGCAGCGCAGCCGAGTATGCAGTCGACTTCCGCATCGCGGCAGCGAGGTCCGGCTGGAATAACGTTGCGCTCTGCGCTGCCTTCATAAATGGACTGTCTCTGGTCCTGAAGGACCTGCTGGCTGAGGAGGAACTGCGGCTAAGGAGGAACTGCGGGATTTTGACGGGCTTGTCGATTTGGTTATACGCTTAGACAACCGTTTGAATGAGCATCGTCGGGAGCAGGCCGGGGGGCGTGACCGGGCACGAGCCGTCCCTCCCCCTTCCGGTTCTGAAAGGGTGACGTCGTCCCCACGCTTCACTGCCAGAGAGCTCCGTGTGGCTACAGCTCCCCCTGCTGAGGAGGCTATGGACACGAGCAGGGCCAAAATAAAAACAAACGTCAGACAAAGGAGGCTGGCCCGCGGGGAATGATTTGTCTGCGGCTCTTGTGAGCATATGCAGAAGGACTGCCCCAAAACGGTCAAACTACAACGCCTGTCCTTAGAAACTGGGCTAAGGGTGGGCCATAACACGCACGCGGGGAAACCCCGCAAATCTGCACGAATCCCAGTAACGATCCTTTGTGGGGATTTAACCCTTCACGCCCCAGCACTGGTAGACACGGGGTCGGAAGGGAATCTGCTGGATAGCGGATGGGCAAAGGAAGTAGGGCTCCCCCTGGTGGCTCTGCCGGCACCATTGCAGGTGCAAGCACTAGATGGCACCCTGCTTCCATTAATTACACATCAGACACAGCCAGTGACCTTGGTTGTGTCTGGAAATCACAGGGAGGAGATCGTGTTCCATGTAACACCTTCTACCTCCCGAGTGATTTTGGGATTTCCATGGATGGTGAAGCACAATCCCCGGATAGATTGGCCGTCTGGGGTTGTGACGCAGTGGAGCGAAACCTGCCACCGGGAGTGTTTAGGATCCTCGGTTCCTCCCGGCACGACGGCTAATGAGGAGGTTAAAGTCCCCCCCAATCTATCGGCAGTGCCAAAGGAGTACCACGATCTTGCTGACGTTTTCAGCAAAGATCTGGCGCTCACACTTCCCCGCACCGACCGTACGATTGTGCCATCGATTTGGTCCCGGGCGCTGAGTACCCGTCCAGTAGGTTGTACAACCTCTCACGTCCGGAACACGAATCAATGGAGACCTACATCCGGGACTCTTTAGCTGCCGGGCTGATCCGGAACTCCACCTCCCCGATGGGTGCTGGTTTCTTTTTTGTGGGCAAAAAGGACGGCGGACTCCGTCCATGCATTGATTACAGAGGGCTGAACGAGATCACGGTTCGCAACCGATACCTGTTACCTCTGTTGGATTCAGTGTTCACGCCCCTGCATGGAGCCCAAATTTTCACTAAATTGGATCTTAGAAACGCGTACCACCTGGTTCGGATCCGGAAGGGAGACGAATGGAAGACGGCATTTAACACCCCATTAGGGCACTTTGAGTACCTGGTCATGCCGTTCGGCCTCACTAACGCCCCCGCGATGTTCCAAGCTTTGGTAAATGACGTCTTGCGGGACTTCCTGCATCGGTTTGTCTTCGTATATCTGGACGATATACTCATCTTTTCCCCGGACCCTGAGACCCATGTCCAGCATGTACGTCAGGTCCTACAGCGGTTGTTGGAGAACCGGCTGTTTGTGAAGGTCGAGAAGTGCGAGTTCCACCGCACTTCTTTGTCCTTCCTGGGGTTCATCATCTCCTCCAACTCTGTCGCCCCTGATCCAGCCAAGGTTGCGGCGGTGAGAGATTGGCCCCAACCAACAAGCCGCAGGAAATTGCAGCAGTTCCTCGGCTTTGCAAATTTCTACAGGAGGTTCATTAAAGGTTACAGTCAGGTAGTTAGCCCCTGACTGCCCTGACCTCCACCAAGGTCCCCTTCGCCTGGTCGGATCGGTGCGAAGCCGCGTTCCAGGAGTTGAAACGCCGGTTCTTGACTGCACCAGTTCTGGTGCAGCCTGATCCTGATCGCCAGTACATAGTGGAAGTGGACGCCTCTGACTCAGGGATAGGAGCCATGCTGTCCCAGAGCGTGGAGGCTGATAAGGTTCTCCATCCTTGTGCCTATTTTTCCCGCAGGTTGACCCCAGCTGAACGGAACTATGACGTCGGCAATCGGGAGCTCCTCGCGGTGAAGGAGGCTCTTGAAGAGTGGAGACACCTGCTGGAGGGGGCATCGTTGCCCTTCACGGTTTTCACGGACCATCGGAACCTGGAGTACATCCGGACTGCCAAGCGGCTAAACCCCAGGCAAGCCCGCTGGTCTCTGTTCTTCGGGCGCTTTGACTTCCGGATCACGTACCGCCCCAGGACCAGAACCAAAAATCAGATGCATTGTCCGTGTGCACGAAGAAAGAAGCCAAAGCGGGGCTGTCGAACCCCACGAGACCATCATCCAGAGTCCACTGTCGTGGCCTCCCTCACCTGGGACGTGGAGAAGACCGTCCGGGAGGCCCTGGCAAGGAGCCCGGACCCGGGGACCGGCCCCAAGAACAGACTGTACGTCCCACCGAGGCAAGAGCTGCCGTATTGGACTTCTGTCACGGGTCCAAGCTGTCCTGTCATCCCGGAGTGCGTAGGACCGTGGCAGTAGTCCAGCAGCGCTTCTGGTGGGCGTACCCTGGAAACCGACGTCCGGGACTATGTCCAGGCCTGTACCATCTGCACCAGGGGCAAGGCAGACCATCGGAGGACTTCGGGACTCCTCCAACCCCTGCCGGTGCCTCATCGCCCCTGGTCTCACATCGGCCTGGACTTCATCACGGGCCTCCCGCCGTCCCAGGGCAACACCGTAATTCTCACGATAGTGGACCAGTTCTCCAAGGCGGCCCACTTCGTGGCCCTCCCGAAGCTTCCGACGGCCCAGGAGATGGCAGACCTCCTGGTCCACCACGTCATGCGGCTGCATGGGATACCATCGGACATCGTTTCAGATCGTGGTCCCCAGTTCTCTTCGCAGGTGTGGAAGAGTTTCTGTAAGGAGCTGGGGGCCACCGTGAGTCTCTCGTCCGGGTACCACCCCCAGACAAACGGCCAGGCAGAGCGGGCTAACCAGGAGCTGGAGCAGGCCCTTCGATGCGTCACCTCCGCGCACCCGGCGGCCTGGAGTCACCATCTGGCCTGGATCGAGTATGCCCATAACAGCCAAGTTTCGTCTGCTACCGGCCTCTCCCCTTTTGAGGCATGTTTGGGGTACCAGCCCCCATTGTTCCCGCTGGTGGAGGGAGAGGTCGGTGTGCCCTCGGTCCAGGCCCACCTCAGGAGGTGCCGCCGGGTGTGGCGGACCGCCCGCTCTGCCCTGTTAAAGGCCCGGACGAGGGCCAAGGCCCATGCAGACCGCCGGCGTTCCCCGGCCCCCACATACCAGCCCGGGCAGGAGGTGTGGCTCTCGACCAAGGACATCCCTCTGTGTGTCGACTCCCTGACACTGAAGGAAAGGTTCATTGGTCCATTTTGTGTGCTCAAGATCATCAACCCGGCCACAGTGAAGCTCCAACTCCCGGCTTCACTGCGGATTCACCCTGTTTTTCATGTTTCACGTCTAAAGCCACACCACACCTCGCCCCTCTGTACTCCGGGACCTACGCCGCCTCCTGCCCGGCTCATTGACGGGGAGCCTGCCTGGACAGTCCGCAGGCTCCTGGACGTCCGTCTTAAGGGCCGGGAGTTCCAATATCTGGTGGACTGGGAGGGGTATGGACCTGAAGAATGCTCCTGGGTGAAGAGGAGCTTCATCCTGGACCCGGCCCTCCTGGCCGATTTCTACACAAGACATCCGGACAAGCCTGGTCGGACGCCAGGAGGCGCCCGTTGAGGGGGGGGTCCTGTTATGTGGGCCGCTGAAGAGGAGGTACTGCTGACCCACCACCACCAGAGGGTGCCCTGCTTGGAGTGCGGGCTCCAAGCACGAGAGGGCGCCAGACCCAGAAGAAGTGACAGCTGTCATTCATCCCCTGCACCAGCTGTCACTCGTTCATCATCATCATCACCATCATAAAAGCCGGACTGCAACTCCACCTCCTCGCCGAGAAATCGACTAGTATTGAAGAGGTACTTTCTCTGCTGACTGACACTTTGTGTGTATAACCTGAACTTCTGTTGCAGCCGTTTTCCTGGAGTGTTGCCTTGTCTGGGGAATTGGCGTTTGGTGTGACAGCGATGGCTTCGCCTCACACCCCAACCCAGATAAGTGGTTAACCAGGAGCTGCACGAGTGTGTGATTGGAGGTGGAGGTGCTCCCTCCTAACTGTGTATGGACTGTGGATTACTGAGTGTGCGGACTCACACTCATTCATCTTATCTCTGCTTTTCTGCCAGCAAGTACCAGGGTCGACAGCCGAAGACAGAGGCCACCTGGGGATTCGGGACTTGGCGGCTCCGGTGTTCTTCAGATCGTTGGTGGTGGAAGCCGTGTGGGACGCGGCTTCTCTCTCGTCGGGGGTCTTCTATCTTCGAGCCTGCCCACACGTCACCTGGTGTTAATTGACTGTGCAAATTTCTGTAAATTTAGTTGTGTATTATCACAACATTAAATTGTTACTTTTTGGCTTACTCATTGTCCGTTCATTTGCGCCCCCTGTTGTGGGTCCGTGCTACGACACCTTCCCAACAGAAATCTGCCGGAAAATGGCTGATGTCCAGCTCTTGTGATAACCAGAGAAAGAGCACACAACGGTCTCGTATCCACAGAGCCATCCGTTTAGAAATGGTCCGGTGGTTTGTGCCGCGTCGTCGCAGCTCGGAGCGCGGCGCACCGAGCGTCCTTAAGGGGTCCTTAAAGCTGTACTAACAGACCTTATTCTCTGTGAAGCCCGTAAAATTTTCACTGAAAGCCAGATAAATTTTTCGAATGGTTTCCAGCTGCCAGTCTCTAATAGCTTCTGAAAAAATTCTGATGGAAAAAAGTCCTTTTCATTCCGCCATTTCCAGACAATGAAAATCCGACGAGGGGGCGGGACCACTCCTTCCCAAGGCGTGCTCACAGGAGAATGACGTCACCGACAGGCGTGGAAAAACTCACGCATGCGCACGAGGGTTCAAGCATGTCTGACGTAAAAACATATGAATGAAATCCATATAGTTTTGGAAAAAAATAAAAAGGGCCGTTACTTTATTGACAGACCTTGTGTGTATATATATATATATATATATATATATATAATATATATATATATATATATATATATATATATATATATATGTGTGTGTGTGTGTGTGTGTGTGTGTGTGTGTGTGCGTGCCAGCAAGCAGGATGCTGTGCGTTGTGAGGATGTAAGGTGCATCTGAGTGCCAAAAAATACAATAAAATACAAGTGGACTTGTGATTCATTCATTTATTCATTCATTCACTTTCCCAGCAGTCATTGGGCGATAGGCAGTTTGCACATTGCACAGAATTCCAGTCTGTCGCAGATGCAACATATGGATGTGAAAACTGTCGGACTTTGGGCGAAAATATGCAATAAATCTGGCCTTCCACTGCATGCTGCTTTGCAGAAACGTTTGTTGCTCTCGCACTTTTCCCTCTAACTGCTCTTTACACTGCATACACAATTACTAGACAAGGGAATATTCAAACCTTGCAATCATTTCTGTGCATATTTCCAATATGTATTTGTGGATCGAGGGAGGGTGTGGCCAAAAGTGATTGAATGATTCATTCACACATGGAGTCTCAGGCGTCATTGGGCAGGAGGCGGGGTTTACTCTGGACAGGCCACCAGTGCATGACGACAGGGCCATAGAGACAGACAAACACACACCTGTTAGTCACCAGTCCACCTAACCTACATGCCTTTGGAAGTGGGACGAAGCCAGAGGTAACCCACGCAAACATGGGGAAAACATGCAAACGCCACACAGAAAAAAGGTGTCACCCTGCAGTGCAGCGGTAAGGCTGAACTCTGCACTCAAACGCGTAAGACTTCTGAAAATGCTGGTATATGTTCAATCTTCTCTGTCCGCAGAGTCTTAACCTCTGCAGTTCTGCTGTATTTATTGTACGTCCTGAATTCTGCAATTTGTGGTTGCTGACAAAGCTCATTAAAACTAGTTGGATTATATAATAATAATGATAATAATAATAATGTGTTCAGGTTTGAACCTTGTTCAGTGAATGTCTTCAATTTATTTCACCAAAACAAGAGCTTGTTCTGCATTTACCAGAAAAAGTTTAATCTGAAATAACGGCGCACGTCACTTTGGTGAAGTGACCAATCCGAAGGCGAGAATTCGAACCTCCGTCACTGGACGTCCGATGAAATAACGCTCGGCTGCATTGATTGTCTATTGAAATCAGCTGGTTTTTGTTTTGTCTCTAAATTGCTTCTAACAGCCAGCTAACAGCTATCATTTCCTGGAACGGTTAGATTTATACACCAAACTGACCTGAAATGAACCATTGTGCATTAAACTGACTTTATTAACGCACATGGCCCCTTTGAAAAATGATCACACTATTCATCGGCCAAAAATGGCCACCAGAGGGCGCTCAGTGTCAAGTCCGCACCAAAACCCGCCCCTTGAGGTTAAATGCCCAGATCTTGAAACACCTTTTGTATAATGATCTAAATTATTATAAAATGTGTAAAACATGCAACGGTCCAAACGCTTCAGAAATGTTGGTACAAATTTTATGGGAAGACTTTTCTGGCGAAAAAAGCATGTGTTTTTAGTGGTCACGTGACCGATTCGGTCACACGGGTTTCATATATAATTCTGACGCTTCTTTATGAATGTTGACACACTGTATCGAGCTGAGCTTCCAACTGAGCGTTTAGTGAAACAAAACTCTCCAAATTTGTTATTTTTCAGACTTTTACGACCGAAAAGGAGCTGATAACGGGCTTTTTCGTCGTACTTCTGCTCGGTGGTCACTATGAAAAGGCAAGAGCTCCATCAAGTTCATCTGTATTTATCTGTCGTTTTTCTCTAATATTGTTTTTAAATGGCGATGATTTTCATAATCAGGTGTGCATTTCGAAACATTAAACACATGATTGTATTTTCAAATAAAATATGGTTTGTAGCGTTATGTGATTTGCAAGTGTTTAACGACTAAAATGTGAAAAAACAGCGAAAATGTTCATCGTTTTGCCACAGCCCAGTGTGATATCTCATATATGTTCATTTTTCCAAGTTTAAAAGCGTTAATGTACAGACAGAACCTGATTTATTCTTTCAAGCGCCTGCAGGGGGCAGTGTTTGGTCATTTCAAATCTGTCTGAAGTCTGCAGATACGACATTTCTGCTTGATTCTGTGTAGGCTCTCAGATTCAAGATTCAAGCTTCTCTAACATTTCTGCTTGATGTTACTTAAACGATTATTCTTGCATTAAAACTGTGACCATTCTGTGCATCCAATATTGATTAACCAGTCTTTTTTCCAGATCTAAATACCAGGAGAACGGGGACTCTCAAACCCCTAAAGATGACAGCGTGCCTCAACAAAGATTGAAAGTAAATCCTGATCACTGTGAATACTGAGTGTTATATTTATTATTAAACGTGTGTTTATTTTGAAGCCGTTATTGTGATATTGTCCGAGTTCTGTTGGATCTAATGAACCAACTGTTGTGATATTTTGAGATTAACATGACCCCGGTTGTGTGAAATTTGGGGTGGAGGTGAAACTGGCACCTGATGGAGGTGAACTGATTTTGGACAACTGCAAAAGTACTGCTCATGTAGTGAGGGAGACGGCTGGAAAGGTACTGGGTGTGATATCTGGACAGAGAAAAGATAGATATTGTGGTGGAATGATGTTCAGAAAGAAATGGTATGGTGAAGAAAAAGTGGCTTGGGTGGCAGGAGGGATTTATGATACAAAGATAATCGAGGATAACGGCAAGAGTGAAACAGCAAGTTTACAAGAGTGTAGCGAGACCAGCTATGTTGTACAGCTTAGAGACTGTGGCACAACCAAAGACGGGACGCAGAGCTGAAGATGCTGCAATTTTCTTTGGGAGTGGCAAGGATGGACAGGATTAGGATTGAACAAATCAGAGGGACAGCACAGGTTTGACCGTTTGGAGACAAAAGTCAAAGAGGTGAGATTGAGGTGGTTTGGACATATGCAGAGGAGGGACTCGGGGTATATAGGGAAAAGGATGCTGAGGATGGAACCACTAGGCAGGAGAAGATGGAGGCCAAAGAGGAGATTTATGGATGTGCTGAGGGGAGATATGCAGGTGGGTGGTGTGACAAAGGAGATGCAGAGGACAGGGTGAGATGGAAATGAGTCATCTGCTGTGAGGACCTCTTAACGGGAGCAGCCGACAGAACGACATTGTGCCAGTTTATGCATGAGTCATGAACGTTTGGACCAAATGGAATTGTTGACTTGGAATCAACAATTTTTCTGAGATGGGTATTTTATTCCTGAGTGGAGGTCTGCGTTCTGAAGAGTGCCACTGTAGTTTCAGATGTCTTCAGTTGCATATCTTATTTTCATCATCAGTGGATTTTGGTGTTAAAACATATATTGCTATAAAAGAAACTATTTAATCTGAACATGTTTTAATATGAAACTGTTTTTCAGAGGGTTTTCATAAAAAGGGAAGATGCTCATTCTGTGAAGTCATCACAAAACAAACTATCTGCTAATCACTCATCCTGTGTCCCATCGACCTCCCCGTGCTGCATGACAGCTGAACAGTGTTTCCCTTCCAGCCCAGAAGCCTTCATTTCTTCCCCCGTCTCCTTCAAAAGGAGCCTGCCGCTAGACTCCAGTGACGTCTCCCCGAGTGACCAGTTTGGCTTCATAGACTCTCACTGTCATCTGGACATGCTGTTTGCTAAGCTGAGGTACAGCGGGACATTCCAAAGCTTTCGGAATCGCTACAGGAGCAGCTTTCCTGCCAAATTCCAGGGCTGTATTACAAATTTTTGTAATCCACGCCTCATGGTGAGGGACGGTTTGTGGGAAGATCTGCTGGGTGAAGAGTATGTTTGGGGAGCTTTTGGGTGCCACCCCCACTTTGCCCATGAGTACACACCAGCCCGCGAGCGGAGCATCCTGCAGGCCATGCAGCATCCAAAAGCTGTGGCGTTTGGCGAGATGGGCCTGGACTACTCGCACAAAAACTCCACTGCTGTCTCTCAACAGAAACGGGTACGGGCCAGTCATGTGACAATCTGAATTTAACTAAAGTCTTCACGCTGATGACTAATTACAGACGATGAACTTTGTCACAGTCAAGTTTTTTTTGTTGTTTTTTTGCTCGTGTTGTGTTTGAAGGTTTTTGAGACTCAGCTGCGTCTGGCTGTGTCCATGAACAAGCCTTTGCTGATCCACTGCAGGGACGCAGATGATGACCTGCTGGAAATCATGAGGAAGTGCGTCCCCAGAGATTACAAAATCCACAGGTGTGTTTTCTTCTTTCTCTAAATCATCATTCCACATTTGTGGAGTGAGACTTCTACACTCGGTGTTCTTAGTTATTTAACCAAGTTAAAGGTTTGCAGTAAGCAGATATGTAACTAATCAGCAAATTTTCATTCTGTGGTCCACAGGCACTGCTTCACCAACAGTTATCCTGTCATCGAGCCCTTCCTCACTGAGTTCCCCAATCTGTATGTTGGATTCACAGCTGTCGTCTCGTACCCGAACGCTGCTGATGCCCGAGATGCAGTTTGCAAGATTCCTCTCAGCAGGATCGTGCTGGAGACAGACGCACCGTATTTCCGCCCTAGACAGGTATGTTATCTACTAAATTACAGTCGCACTCAATCATCAAAAAACTGTTCTAATGTTATCACTGCTTCCACATCAAAAACAGACACTCTGAGTCTGATCAGCCACAACATCATAACCACTGACAGGTGAAGTGAATAATATACAAATAATGAATGTTTGAGTTCAATGGTACAAATGGACGTAAATGAGGTGAAAGATGGAACATTCCATCTTTCACCAAATTAAATATTCATACCATTGAAAGAATGAAAAAACATTAATTATTTGTTTGATATAACAGCTAAAATAGATCCTTGTCATTGGATATTTTATTAATTTATAAACAGAAAAGAGACTTACATTTTGGTGTTCCACTGGTGCTTAACAGTCCAACATGAACTTTAAATTGGAGACCAAAATTGCAACGATGTAGTCCGTGATGCCGTCCACTGACTTTGTGTACTTCCAAAAAAAAGACTTAGTGTAGTTCTTCAGTCCAGCGAACAATCACGTGAGAAATTTGTCCAGCTTTTCATCCTAACAGCTCTTAATGCCTCCAGATGGCTTACAGCGTGGTGGATTTGCTTTGTTAGAAGAATTAGCAGTGTCAGTTAGCGCCTTCAAATTGTTGTCCGCCAGAAAAACAAACTCCGATAGGTTTCGCTAAACATCGGCCCCAGTAGTGTGAGTGCATGCATTGCTCGGAGTGTGCAATAGCACATTCCATAAAGCACCAAAATTAAGAAATATTGCACGGTCAATGAAACATAACGGCAAATGGTATGAATAACCCATGCCACGTGACATACAAGCCACCAATCAAATGATAAGGATCCACTCGGCCGTTATATAATATTGACTATGTTGTTGCAATAGCACAATGTAGTCACACCTGTCAGTGGATGAGATAGATCAAGCAGCAAGTTGATATTTTGTTCTCAAAGTTCCTGGTGGAAATCAGGAAAAATGGGGACACATTAAAAAAAAAAAAAAGTGATTTTTGGAAAGGACCAAAGTTTAATAGTGGACAACTGGGCAACAGCATCTTCAAAACTCCAGCTCTTATCAGATGTTCCTGGGCTGGAATGATCAGTGCCTATCAAAAGTGGTCCAAGGAAGGATAATTGGTGAACCAGTAACAGGGTCATGGGCAACTCGGGGTCAGCGATGCACATGGAGAGCGAAGGCTGGCCCGTGTGGTTTGATCCAACTGAAGGATGTGCTGCTAATGTCTTGATGCCAGATACCACAGCACCCCTTCACAGGTCTAGTGGAGTCTATGCCTCGACTGGTCAGGCTTTTTGGGTGGCAAAAGGTGAACCTACCAAATTGTAATGGCTGGTGTATATTTGAATCCAGCCTGGGGAGATGAGTACCGTGCTGGGGTGCACTCTGTTCCTTCCTTATCAATCAGCATTCTAATCAGTTAATTTTTTTTCCGTAAATCTGATTGGTTAATCGTGTGAGATTTCAGACCATATAATATCGGGGTAATGGTGGCAGAGTATTAGACAATTTCACATTTGGATGTATTACTCCGCACCCTAACCGGTGTTCTGTCAGCAGGCCAGCCCTCCGCAACTGCGTATGTGCACACGTGAACTGTCGATTTATACGACGAGACACACAATTCGACAGAATACCGGCTGCGCGCACTGCTACGCAGATGTCATAATGGCGCTGAGAGTGAGAGAAAGTTGCATACTGAAGACGCCAGCGAAATGGGTGAATTTAAGCTACCATACAAAAGTATTGATGTGGATTCTGACACAGAATTACCATTTCACATTTGATGGATTACTCCGTGCCCTGACCGCTGTTGGGGCAACGCTGCCTCACCGTAAGCCTTGCTAACCGAATTACCTACAGAAAAATAAACAGTGCAAACGATGGAATTGGATTAGAATGGGAATAACCCCCTTGTGTCTGATTTGCGGACATTCATGCTGGTTATACGGTTACAAATTGAGCTTTTACTGGCGACACGTTAGCGGAGCCAGTAAAACAGATATTCGTAACCGTATAACAGCATGAACATCTGCAAATCATCAGACACAAGGGGGTTATTTCCTAATTATAAGTGCACTCCTCCTAAACAGTTTGTTGGATTTCAGTTTACACATCTGCACCACACCATAGGTAGATGTACAGTAGTGTTCAGAATAATAGTAGTGCTATGTGACTAAAAAGATTAATCCAGGTTTTGAGTATATTTCCTATTGTTACATGGGAAACAAAGTACCAGTAGATTCTCACAAATCCAACAAGACCAAGCATTCATGATATGCACACTCTTAAGGCTATGAAATTCAGCTATTAGTAAAAAAAAAAAAAATAGTAGAAAAGGAGGTGTTCACAATAATAGTAGTGTGGCATTCAGTCAGTGAGTTCGGCAATTTTGTGGAACAAACAGGTGTGAATCAGGTGTCCCCTATTTAAGGACGAAGCCAGCACCTGTTGAACATGCTTTTCTCTTTGAGCCTGAGGAAAAGTGAAGACAGTGAAGCATGGTGGTGCAAGCATCATGATATGGGCATGTTTCTCCTACTATGGTGTTGGGCCTATATATTGCATACCAGGTATCATGGATCAGTTTGGATATGTCAAAATACTTGAAGAGGTCATGTTGCCTTATGCTGAAGAGGACATTCCTTTGAAATGGGTGTTTCAACAAGACAATGACCCCAAGTACACTAGTAAACAAGCAAAATCTTGGTTCCAAACCACCAAAATTAATGCCTCACAGATGTGAAGAAATCATGAAAAACTGTGGTTATACAACTAAATACTAGTTTAGTGATTCACAGGATTGCTAAAAAAACAGTTTGAACATAATAGTTTTGAGTTTGTAGCGTCAACAGCAGATGCTACTATTATTGTGAACACCCTCTTTTCTACTTTCTTTTTACTAATGGCCCAATTTCATAGCCTTAAGAGTGTGCATATCATGAATGCTTGGTCTTGTTGGATTTGTGAGAATCTACTGGTACCTTGTTTCCCATGTAACAATAAGAAATATAAAAACCTGGATTAATCTTTTTAGTGACATAATACTACTATTATTCTGAACACTACTATATATGAAAAAATAATTCTGGTCCATTGCCCTAAATGGAAGATGTTTGGTGTGGTTTGTTTGCTTGTTTGTTCTTTTAAATATAGTATGTTAATTACACTTACAGAGTTTGATAATTGAGGCATTACATCATAAAAGATTCACTGCCACCAATATAAAATACATGTAAGCCACTCATGTGAGTGAGTGAGTGAGTGAGTGTGGAGGTATAAGTTTGTGAGCTTTCTCAGATTCTCTGTTTAGAACATGCATTGATGACTCTCACTACCAGGTACACAGAGATCTGTGTCAGTTTGCACATCCTGGAATGGCCATCCACACGCTGCAGGAGATCAGCCTGCTGAAGGGAGACGACATGGCCACAGTGCTCGGGACCATCCGTCGGAACACCACTCAGCTCTACGGCATATGAGCTTTAGGGACACCCAGGATATTTGCTCACAATTCAAATGTACGAGGTCTGTCAATAAAGTAACGGTCCTTTTTATTTTTTTCAAAACTTTATGGATTTCATTCATATGTTTTTACGTCAGACATGCTTGAACCCTTGTGCGCATGCGTGAGTTTTTCCACACCTGTCGGTGACGTCATTCGCCTGTGAGCACGCCTTTGGAAGGAGTGGTCCCACCCCCTCGTCGGATTTTCATTGTCTGGAAATGGCGGAATGAAAAGGACTTTTTTTCCATCAGAATTTTTTCAGAAGCTGTTAGAGACTGGCACCTGGAAACCATTCGAAAAATGTATCTGGCTTTCAGTGAAAATTTTACCGGCTTCACAGAGAATAAGGTCTGTTAGTACAGCTTTAAGGACGCTCGGTGTGCTGCGCTCCGAGCTGCGACGACGCGGCACAAACCACCGGCTTGTGCCGTGTCGTCGCAGCTCTGAAAAAATTCTGATGGAAAAAAAGTCCTTTTCATTCCGCCATTTCCAGACAATGAAAATCCGACGAGGGGGTGGGACCACTCCTTCCCAAGGCGTGCTCACAGGCGAATGACGTCAGCGACAGGCGTGGAAAAACTCACGCATGCGCACGAGGGTTCAAGCATGTCTGACGTAAAAACATATGAATGAAATCCATATAGTTTTTGAAAAAAATAAAAAGGACCATTACTTTGACAGACCTCGTATGTTAGGACTGCATCTATGTTTTATTTTATTTATTTGTTTTTCAACATGTGACAGATTCATGTAGATATTTTTTTTTTAAATGGGAAGAGAGGTGCAGTTTTCTATTGCAGCTGCAGCCTCATTAAAAAAAAAAAAGCCTGATGGACATATTATAAATTATCTATTGATATAGTCATGAAGTTTTAGGAATTCTTCTCGTTTTATGATTTCAATTGAATGTATTTTTTTTTTCTCTTAAGTGAGGTGCAGTCTTACAGAGCATTAGGTTTTCCATTACAGCTGCAGCCTCATTGTAAACAGACTTTGTAATATTCTTTAACAGGAAGAAGGTAAAATGTGTGTGTATATAATTACATATTCATGATGTCTTGGCAGTTTCATTTAGTAATGATTAAATCCTCATTATTGTTGTTCCTGTTAATTTGTGTGTATGATTCCTTTTTTCTATCAGTTGTCAATGTAGTTAATAGCAACACAGTAAGCAGCTCATCCTACACTTCCCAATTCTCAGCCAGGTTCTCTAACTCCTCCTGGGGAATCCCAAAGCATTCTCAAGCCAAGTGGGATATACAAATAACACTGTTCAAAAAATTAAAGGAAAACTTTTTGATCAGAGGTACACCATGCATCTGGAAAATAGTACCCCCCCCCCCCCCCCAAAAAAAAACTAAACAAAACATTCTACTCACAACACCCTCTAATGACAACAAGAAACCTTTATATAAGTTTTGCAAGTTTATTAAAAAAACTAAGCTGACGTGCATAAGTATTCACACTCTTTGCTCAACGCGTTGATGCACCTTATGCAGCAATTACAGCCTCTTTGGGCAGTTTTGCCCATTCCTCTTGGTTGGAGGAGTGTGCTTTGGTTCATTGTCCTGCTGAAAGATGAACTGTCACCCCAGTCTGAGGTCACGAGTGCTCTGGAGCAGGTTTTCATCCAGGATGTCTCTGTACATTGCTGTATTCATCTTTCCCTCAATCCTGACCAGTCTCCCAGTTCCTGCTGCTGAGAAACATCTCCACACCATGATGCTGCCACCACCATGCTTCACTGTAGAGATGGTGCCTGGTTTCGTCCAAACACAATGCCTGGGAATCATGCCACAGAGTTCAATGTTTATCTCATCAGACCAGAGAATTTTGTTTCTCATAGTCTGAGAGTCCTTCAGGTGCCTTTTGGCAAACTCCAGGTGGGCTGCCATGTGTCTTTTACAAAGGAAGTGACTTCAGTTGAGTCAGCCATTAAACATAACTGGTTGTCAGTCAGAAGCTGGGGACCTCTGACTAAGAGTCACAGCAGTGCTGAACAGTGCTAAGCTCCCTCCGTCCAACATCACAGGAGAAGAACGGAAAGCTTTGTCAGCACTGCAGAAGGACCAAAGCATCCTTATCCTACAAGTGGATAAAGGCAGATGCACAGTTGGTCCTGAACACATCGGACTACGAGGCCAAAATCAACAACTTGCTCAGTGACTCCAATACATACGAACGTCTGTAGAGAGACCCCACAAGCGGCTATAAGAAGAAAATCATTAGCTACCTCCAAAACCTGGAGAAAGAGGGACTCATCGACAGGCAGGCATACTACAGACTGTACCCTGGGGACACCAATCCATGCATCTATGGATTGCCCAAAATCCACAAACAGGATGTGCCACTCAGGCCTATTGTATGTAGCACAGATTCCATCACGTACAATTTGGCCAAGCACCTCAAGTGGGTTTTGGCTCTTCTAGTGGGTAACTCAGACCACCATGTGGAGAACACACAAGATTTTGTGAACAAGATCAAGGACCTGCAGCTGGAGGCAGATGAAACTATGGTGTCATTTGATGTGACAACTATACGAGGTGAACAACTGTTTTTATTCTTCATTCGTACTGAGCTTGGGAAAAAGGCATTTGCTTATTCTGCCCCCACTGCATGGAACAATCTGCAAAATACTTTATAACTGGACTGCCTAGTTTCTCTGAATGAGTTTAAATCTAAACTTAAAGACTTAGAGGCAGCTTCTTTAAGCTGCTTTTAATTCTGTGCAATGAACTACTACCATAGTTTCAGATGAAGCTGATGAAACTATGGTGTCATTTGATGTGACATCGTTGTTCACCTGCATCCCCACCGCTGAGGCCATCTCAGCTGTGAGGCAGAGACTGCTGGAGGATGTGTCTCTACTTGAAAGGACCAAACTCACATCAGACCACATCTGCCAACTCTTGGAGATCTGTCTTAACACCAAGTATTTCCTGTTTAGGGGGAATTACTACAGGCAGATCCATGTTTGTGCGATGGGGTCTCCGATATCCCCCATTGTGGCCAATCTGTACATGGAGTGAGTGGAGAAGACAGCCTTGGCGTCTTTCACAGGCATTCCTCCCAGTCATTGGTTCAGATATGTCGATGACACATGGGTTAAAATCAAGCAAAAATTGGGAAGAAAAACCTCCAGTGCTGCTGCGTTGAACCACGCAGCAGCCCTGAAGAAAAAAAAAAATCCATCGCACAGATAAACAATGACAATCACACAAAAACAGACGACAGCCGAGACTTGAATGTGTCCAGTGTTCAGACAGACAGCCCGGAAGGCCGCCCTTGGTGCCATCAGCCTTATCTGTCCATCCTTGGGGGGGAGGGGGGCTCCCAGTCCTGAATCAGTCCACACAGTCAACATCTCAGGACTGGGAGGGACTGAGAGGCAGGGAAGACAGTTTGAGTTTTTTGTAACTCCTTCTACCTCCCGCGTGATTTTGGGCATCCCATGGATGTTGAAGCACAATCCCCGGATTGATTGGCCGTCTGGGGTGGTGGTTCAGTGGAGCGAAACCTGCCATCGGGGGTGTTTAGGATCCTCGGTTCCTCCCGGTTCACAGGCTAAGGAGGAGGTCAAAGTCCCTCCCAATCTGACGGCAGTGCCGGTTGAGTACCACGATCTTGCTGACATCTTCAGTAAGGATCTGGCACTCACCCTTCCCACGCACCGTCCGTACGATTGTGCCATTGATTTGGTTCCAGGCGCTGAGTTCCCATCCAGCAGGCTGTACAACCTCTCACGACCTGAGCGCGAATCAATGGAGACCTACATCCGGGACTCATTAGCTGCCGGGCTGATCTGGAACTCCACCTCCCCGATGGGGGCAGGTTTCTTTTTTGTGGGCAAGAAAGATGGCGGACTTCGTCCATGTATTGATTACAGGGGGCTGAATGAGATTACGGTTCGCAACCGATACCCGTTGCCATTGTTAGATTCCGTGTTCACCCCCCTGCATGAAGCCAAAATCTTTACTAAGCTGGATCTTAGAAATGCGTATCACCTGGTTCGGATCCGGAAGGGAGACGAATGGAAGACGGCATTTAACACCCCATTAGGTCACTTTGAGTACCTGGTCATGCCGTTCGGCCTCACCAACGCCCCCGCGACGTTCCAAGCCTTGGTTAACGACGTCTTGCGGGACTTGCTGCACCGATTCATCTTCGTATATCTGGACGATATTCTCATCTTTTCTCCGGATCCTGAGACCCATGTCCAGCATGTACATCAGGTCCTGCAGCGGTTGTTAGAGAACCGACTGTTTGTGAAGGGCGAGAAGTGCGAGTTTCACCGCACGTCTTTGTCCTTCCTGGGGTTTATCATCTCCTCTAACTCCGTCGCCCCTGATCCGGCCAAGGTTGTGGCGGTGAGAGATTGGCCCCAACCAACAAGCCGTAGGAAGCTTCAACAGTTCCTCGGCTTCGCTAATTTCTATAGGAGGTTCATTAAGGGCTACAGTCAGGTAGTTAGCCCCCTGACAGCCCTGACCTCTCCAAAAGTCCCCTTCACCTGGTCGGATCGGTGCGAAGCCGTGTTCAAGGAGTTGAAACGACGGTTCTCTACTGTGCCAGTTTTGGTGCAGCCCGACCCTAGCCGCCAGTTCATGGTTGAAGTGGACGCCTCTGACTCAGGGATAGGAGCCGTGCTGTCCCAGAGCGGAGAGACCGATAAGGTACTTCACCCGTGTGCCTACTTTTCACGCAGGTTGACCCCGGCTGAACGGAACTATGACGTCGGCAATTGAGAACTCCTTGCGGTGAAAGAGGCTCTTGAAGAGCGGAGACATCTCTTGGAGGGAACGTCCGTGCCATTCACGGTTTTCACTGACCACCGGAACCTGGAGTATATCAGGACCGCCAAGCGGCTGAACCCCAGGCAAGCCCGCTGGTCACTGTTCTTCGGCCGTTTTGACTTCCGGATCACCTACCGCCCCGGGACCAAAAACCAGAGATCGGATGCCTTGTCCCGGGTGCATGAAGACGAAGTCAAAACGGAGTTGTCGGATCCACTGGAACCTATCATCCCGGAGTCCGCTATCGTGGCCACCCTCACCTGGGACGTAGAGAAAACCGTCCGGGAAGCCCTGGCACGGAGCCCGGATCCCGGAACTGGGCAGAAGAACAAACTTTACGTCCCACCAGAGGCCAGGGCTGCAGTCCTGGACTTCTGTCACGGCTCCAAGTTCTCCTGTCATCCAGGGGTGCGTAGGACCGTGGCAGTTGTCCGACAGCGCTTCTGGTGGGCGTCCCTGGAGGCCGACGTCCGGGATTATATCCAGGCCTGCACCACCTGCGCCAGAGGCAAGGCTGATCACCGCAGGGCATCGGGACTGCTCCAGCCGCTGCCTGTGCCTCATCGCCCCTGGTCCCACATCGGCCTGGATTTTGTCACGGGCCTCCCGCCGTCCCAGGGCAACACCACCATCCTCACGATAGTGGACCGATTCTCCAAGGCGGCCCACTTCGTGGCCCTCCCGAAGCTCCCGACTGCCCAGGAGACAGCGGACCTCCTGGTCCACCACGTCGTCCGGCTGCATGGGATTCCAACAGACATCGTCTCCGACCGCGGTCCCCAGTTCTCCTCGCAAGTCTGGAGGAGCTTCTGCCGGGAACTGGGGGCCACGGTGAGTCTCTCGTCCGGGTATCATCCTCAGACCAACGGGCAAGCAGAACGGGTCAATCAGGAGGTGGAACAGGCCCTGCGCTGCGTGACGGCCGCGCACCCAGCGGCCTGGAGTACCCATTTGGCCTGGATTGAGTATGCCCATAACAGCCAGGTGTCTTCAGCCACCGGCCTCTCCCCTTTTGAGGTGTGTCTGGGGTATCAGCCCCCGTTGTTTCCGGTGGTTGAGGGAGAGGTCGGTGAGTGATTCCCCCCCCCACTGTGTCAGTAATCCGGACCATGCCATTGATTTGTGTTCTACATGTGTTTACTGTGTTAAAATGTTTAATTTAAAAAGTTTATTTTTAAATAACATTAGTCATTATATAAGAAGGCACAACAGCACACAATAAGCTGACTTCTACACACCACAAAAGCTACAAATTATCAAAGACTGTGACATTTGTTTACATAAAGGCTGAGGGGGTCCTTATCATTTGATTGGTGCTTTGTATGTCATGTGACATGGATTATTCACCCCATTTGTGTTGCATTGCATTAAGAGTGCAATTTGGTTCCATTTAGCATGCAAATTTGGTTCAATGCGTTTGGTACCATTGCACACCATTGCGCAGGCATGCGCACACAAACACACACAAAACAAATCCACTGCACTGTAAGCTGTCTGGAGGCAGAGCTGTTAGGAGGAAGGTAGAATGAAAAGCTGGACCAATTTCTGATGTTCGCTTACTTTTTTGGAAGTAAGCGCGTACAAGTGCCATCTTGCTTGTGTGAGCACGCGCGAGACGACACAAGCCTGACAACGATTTGATTGAGCTAATTGATGGTGCTAGTTCTTCTAACACACAAACACACACACACACAAAAATCCTGTCCACTGTAAGCCGTCTGGATGCATGAAGAGCTGTTCAGATGAAAAGCTGACGTGATTTTTTGCCCTGCCTCATCAACAAATACTAAGGAACGACACAAAATCTTTTTTTTAATGGAAGTACGAAGTCAGTGCACAGCATCACCGGACTACACGTCACAATTTAGACTCCTATTTAAAGTTCGTGTTGGACTTTGGCAGCGGTGGAACACCAAAATGTAAGTCCCTTTTCTGTTGTTTATAAATTAATAAAATATCAAATGACCAGTGTTGCCGCAGTTACTTTGAAAAAGTAATCCAATTACTGATTACTGATTACTCCTTGAAAAAGTAACTTAGTTACTTTACTGATTACTCAATTGTAAAAGTAACTAAGTTAGATTACTATCCCCAGCTGCTGACAACAACCCTCTGCCACCTCAACATGACAGTGATACCTGTTTTGCCAAAACTCACTTTATAGTCACCCTTTCTTGACTTCAATGAAAATAAATACTTGTTTTATAAAAAGTAAAATAAAGACCTCTTTCTTGACCTCATATTTAACTGTTGACAGCACTGCAACAATAAAACTTGCAATTTCTAACCTACATTGTTTATAAATGTAACTATTACAGTTTTTCTCCATTGGTTTGGCTCATTTCTTGAAACTGAGATGACATTCCTCTAACTATAAGGTAAATTGGCCAAACAGACTTACAGTTCTTCGCAACACTTCAGATAACCAGCAAAATGTCATATGTCTCCCAAAACATTCATTCTTGCTTCAAAATGAAGTCCCTTCCATATAAATAGTCAGTATCATAACAATGGCATAGATCCTTCTCAATTGCTTTGGCACATTTTCATTCATGTCGTCCTCCTGTCAAAATAAACTGGACGGTGCAGCACAACTACATGGATCCTCATCACATGCTCATATCACTCCAAAAACAGTTTACCCATGTGTCAAAACTAAATTCCTTTCTCACACAAATCATCAGTGCCCCCAAAATGCATTGTCCCTTTGGCATTGTGTAAGTACTGCAAGTCAAAATGCTTAGATGTTTTGTCTTTATGGCAGAGGTCTAGCTAAAGGAATACAATTTTCACACCACACACACTGCACTCATTCTGCTGAGGAAATTGTAACTATTTTTATTCACAAGTAAATTTCTACACATTACTGTAGGTAGGAAAGAAAAAAAAATACAAAGGAAAATGTATACAATATACTATGTGTACAAAATACAAAAACCTGCAAAAACAAAACAAAATACATTACAGTATGTAAAAAAACAGTCAAGCATCACAAATGAAATACAGTAACATTCTGACTACTCTGTGTCACTCGCCTCTCTCTCCTGGTCACCCTCCTCATCTTCCTGGCCATCCAGCCGCTGCAGTCTGTATGGCCATAAATTCTCATCAACATCGCATCTGATGTGTTCTCTAGCAATGCACCGTGGGAAGAAGCGCCGTGAATGCCTGAGCCATCCTCTACACTGATCGCCTGTTATATCATCACAGGCAGCATCCATCGCATTGAGGAGGGACCTCTGGTTCTGAGCATGATGTTCATACACTCTCCATCTCCAAGCGGAGAAAAATTCCTCAATAGGGTTAAGGAATGGAGAATATGGAGGTAGTGGGACATTATGCATCCCTGGATGCGTGTCGGACCATGCCCTGATGCGTGGGCCACGGTGAAAGCTGACATTGTCCCACACGACGACAAACTGGGGTAGGTGCGGCCCTTCGAGACCCCTCTCATTTTCTGGAACTAAATCCAGATACAAACGGTCCAGGAAATGGAGGAGTTTCTCAGTGTTGTATGGGCCCAAGCTTGCCATGTGTGTGGCCACACCATTTTCAGATATAGCCGTACACATGGTAATATTTCCCCCCCGCTGGCCGGGGACATCCATGGTGGCCTGCTGGCCAATGATGTTTCGGCCACGCCTGCGGCCCTTGGCCAAGTTGAACCCTGCCTCATCAACAAATACTAGGATATGGGGGGTTTCATTCCCCTCTAGTGCCAGGATTCTCTACAAAAGAGAAAAATAAACCAAATCAGTCATATAGATGGGTCACACGGTCACAGCAGTAATACTCTTCACAAAGTCAATATAACCCACTGTGGTTCCAAACCTAGAGTGCAGGCATATGCAGAGGTTCTGCAGGTAGTTTTCTGACACAAATAGAAGGGAGACATAATGATGACAGTGTTCTGTTACAGTTCTTTGGCAAAATGCTGTGGTCAGATACTGTATTGTAAAGCTGGATTCCAAAGGTAAAGAGGATACTGGTAACCCTCAGAAATTGGAACCTCTGCATAGTGTAGGCTATACAAACTGATAGACCATGAATAATTGGCTTACTGCATACTGGTACCGCAGCTCTTTCACTCTGTCTGTGTTCCATTCGAATGGTACTCTGTAGATCTGCTTCATAGTCATGAGGTTTTTCTTCAGTACCCGGTCTATTGTGGATATGCTGATGGAGTTGATGTTTTGGAAGACTGTGTTGTTTTGGAGGATTGTGTCACGGATCTGTGTCAGTGTGATTGCATTATTTGCAATGACCATGTTGCAGATCTCTCCTTCTTGGCGATCGATGAGCAGTCGTCTTCTCCCACCTATATGACGCTCAATCCTGCTCATAGACACAGACAACATGACTATTTGTAGTGTTTGTCTTATGTCTTTGTTACATATTGTCAATCACTGTAATGACTGTATTGCGTACTGCTTACTTCTGCTATCATTCTATAGCTTTTGTAGGCTACTGTACTTACAAATGCACTGCAATACTACTGTAAACTGCAACGCTGTATTTTGTCTAATTTACAGTACAACCATATTTTGTTTGTCATGCTACAGTAGTGTGCTTTATCATACTGTGACGTTGAGGTGAAATTTTGCAGTAGCCTATGGGCCCACACACACACACACTGAATCAAACACGGTAACAGTACAGTAAGGCTTTCTTAGAGAATTCTGTAGTTCCGTCATTGCCTGAGTGCATACCTGTTTTCCCGGCGAAAGGTTTGTATGATGGAGGAGACTGTGGAGCGTGGCACATTATGCTGCACTCGGTGCCCTGCCTCTGCCATTGTGAGGCGATGGTTGACTACATGGTCAATAATGGTGGCCCAAATTTCATCCGGGACAGGATGATGTCTGCAAACTCCTCTTCCTCCTATTCCACCACCACGAACCCTCACTCCTCCTCTTCCTACTCCTCTACCACCGCGCAACCCCAGTCCTCCTCTTCCCGCTCCTCTACCACCACGCACCCTCAATCCTCCTCCTCCTCTTCCTCTTCCCCTTCCTCCAGGTGGAGGTTGGCCTTGTACTTGCAGTCTCTCCATGTTGACATTGGAAAAAGTACTAGCACCAGGCCAAGCTGTATATATAGGTCTGTGATAAAAAAAAAGCAGTCCTTTTTATTTTTTTTCAAAAAATAAATGGATTTGATTCATATGTTTTTACGTCAGACAAGCTTGAACCCTCGTGCGCATGCGTGAGTTTTGTCATGCCTGTCGGTGACGTCATTTGCCTGTGGGCAGGCTTTGAGTGAGGTGTGGACTCCCCCTCCCGTCGGAATCTCTTCTGTCTGAGAAGCTGCAGGGAGACGGCGCGCGTTGCTTTATCAAATTTTTTCAGGACCGGTGAGGGATATCCGTGTGGACACTATTCGAGAAATTCAGCTGGTTTTCGGTGTAAAGTTTAACGGCTGATGAGAGATTGTGGAGTTTCTTTCGCTTTAAGCACAGCCCACAAAGCGGATCGGCGCGGCGTGGTCGGAGGTGGCGTCCGTCTGGCTGTTTCGAGCTGAAAACATCCTAATTTAAAGCTCTCTTCACCCAGGACATCGGCAGAGAACAGAGAAGTTTCAGAAGGCATCAGGAGTTTACCAGGACATTCCACTGTTAAAGGAGATTTTGTAATGGAAGAACGTGCGGACGAATTTGCCGAGTTGGATCGGTGACGACGTGGCAAATCCGTCTGCGCCGCGACATGAAAAACACCTCCGTGTTGAAAACCATTTGTAAAATTCAGGCGGCTTTTGATGGCTTTCAACAAGTGAGTATCTGAGAAATTGTTTAACAGCTTGGGCATGTTCCAACTTGTCCGTTAAGGTTTCCAACGGAGGTGTTCTTCCTGTGGCGACCCCCCGCGGTCAGGTCCGGCCCGACATGCGAATCTGCCCGCACGTTCTTTCATTACAAAATCTGCTTTAACAGTGGAATGTCTGGATAAACTCCTGATCCCGAATTCTTCTGAAAGTTCTCTGTTATCTCACGACGTCTTGGGTCCACAGAGCCTGAAATTAGGAAGTTTTCAGCTTGAAACAGCGAGACGACGCCGTCTCGGAGCGCAGATCGCCGTCAGGCGCCGTGGGCCATCCTTACGGCGACAGTAAAACTCCAAAATCTCTCATCAGCCGTTAAAATTTTCACCGAAAACCAGCTGAATTTATCAAATGGTGTCCACTCAGTTGTGCCTTACAGTTTTGAAAAATTTTTTATCAAACAAAGCAGCAGTCTCTGAGCCATTCCTAAACAATGAAAAAATCGACGAGAGGGTGGGCGACTCCTCACTCAAAGACTGCCCACAGGCGAATGACGTAACTGACAGGCGTGAAAAAACTCTCGCATGCCCACGAGGGTTCAAGCATGTCTGATGTAATCACACGATTCAAATCCATATGGTTTTTGAAAAAAATAATAAGGTCCGTTACTTTTCTCACAGACCTCGTATACAGCAATGCCAGCATTCAAAATCATAGACAACACCTGTCAGGCAACTCAACAAACTGATGGATTGGTCACCTGTAATGTGGGACACTCCTCCTCGTCAAAACCTGCTTTCACCTGTTACCTATTTACCTGATTGTCATGAATGTAAGAAATGTTCCAAAATATGTGTGCTGTATTGTATTCCAATTTCTTAACTAATTTTGACAATTGAGCAGACTATTCTGCAGATGATGACTTATGCGATGAAATTGTGCTGACATGTTTTGGAGAGAACAACCATTACATTGAGAACCAACCAATTGGGATAGATCAGCAAGATGCACTTTTTTGGAAAATGTTCTAAATGCAGGCTGATTGTGTTAAATGTAGGCCACTTGTACATTTGCAAAGATGTACTAAGTGCTTGGAACATGTACAAGGCATTTGAAATGTGATGAAAGCAATGAGAAATGCCATTCTGTTCTGAGAAACCGCAAGTTAGTTTGGGGATTTGTCCATGTCATTTTAAGAATGTCATCTCAGTTTCAAGAAATGAGCCAAACCAATGAAGAAAAATTGTAAATTCTTTCTAACATTTTCTAACATTTAAATTCTCTCTAAACATTTTACTTGTCGAAATTATTATTATTATAAGTAGTATTAGTAGTTGTAGTAAAAAAAAAAAAAAAAAAGGCTTCAAAACTGGACCTTTAATCTAGGGGTGTTGGGGGGGGGCACATCCCTGCCCCACGCCCCCATTCCATCTGGATTCGCCCCTGCTATGGCGTTTGAGCACAAAGAATGGATACATTTATTTATGCAGAAAACATGACCAGGTTTACAGGTAAGAAAGTTTTATTGCGTTTTCACATCATGTGGTCCTCAGAGTGTTTAGGTGCATTTGAGTGGAAAATAGTGTTCTTTCACACTGAATACGTCAGATGCGTCAAAAATCGGTCTAAAAAGCATTATTTTCAATGAGACGCATTGCTTTTTAGATGCGTAAGCCGAGCTAAACCGACGCTTCTGACGAGAGCGCGCATTGCCGCTTGTCGGCAGGCTGACGCAGTCAAAGTTCAATCCAATCTTTTTTTTTTTCAAAACTTTATTTCAACAAATACAACAACAAACAAACGAACAAAACACATATATATATATATATATA
Source organism: Thalassophryne amazonica (assembly GCF_902500255.1). Taxonomy (NCBI): domain Eukaryota; kingdom Metazoa; phylum Chordata; class Actinopteri; order Batrachoidiformes; family Batrachoididae; genus Thalassophryne; species Thalassophryne amazonica. The sequence goes on from NC_047103.1 coordinate 67,420,863, forward strand.
TATATATATATATATATATATATATATATATATATATATATATATAAAACATACATTTTTTGTAACACAATGAAAAAAATACAAAGGAAAATGTCTATACAATATGAGATCAAGGAATGTTGAATATGTTAAGTGACAAGCAGCTATTATATGTAAGGATTGCTTTTTGATTTGAGCTCTTTGCTATGGAGGAGAAATACATTTCAAGTTCTTTTATAACAACAGGGAAAAATAAAGTTGTGTTTGAAAATTTACATTTTACAATTTACATTTTAAATTTAAAACAATCTTTTTGTTTCTGAGGAGATTTGTGTGAATACCAAAAATTACATGTTCAAATTTTAATAAAAAAGCAGGATCAAATTTACTGATAAATTGCTGACAATCTTTCCAAAAGATATTCATGACTGGACAGTTCCAGAAAAGGTGACTAATAGTTTCAGGAGTTTTTTTGCAAAAAGAACAGCTGGGATCAATAGTTTTGAGAAATTTTACCATATATTGATTAGTGGGGTAAATTCTATGCAAAAGTTTAAACGCTACATCTTTAATTTTGTTATTTATCATAAGTTTTTGGAGGATGGACCAGCTCTGGTTCCAGATATTATCATTTACAAAGTTTCGCCAGTAAAAAATTACATTGGGCACAGATATTATATCCTGTTGAAATAGGGCACGAATTCTTTGGTTATTTTTACGAGCATTAGATGCAAAACAAGTTTTCCCAACAGCAGTATCAGTTACACATGGTACAGACATAGTTCCATTAAAGCAATTCGACTTGAACAGTTCACAAATTTCTTTGGAAACCGCATCAAACACAATTGCATATTCCTTCGGTGTTACAGCAAGCTTATACTTTTGATTGAATTCATTGTACCTCAATAAGAGTCCATCTTTATCAAAAAGTTGACCCACCAGTTGGATATTCTTGTTAAACCAATGCGGAAAAAATAATGATTTATTCTTATAAAGTATAAATTGGTTATTCCAAATAAAAAAATTATGAGGAGAAAAATTATGTTTATGGGTGATTCTTAGACTACGGGCACTTATTATGTCCTTTGATCATATTGTATGAAAAACAGAAAAAAGGGGAAATTTCACACTTTTATAGTTATCTTTATAATGAAAGTGTGTAAAGAAATTTGTTCTAGTAGTCTATGATGACTTTTTCACCTTTTTTCAGCATCATTATATGCAAATATCATTTGCATATAATGCAAATACGCCATTTTGTGCTTGTCCCACACCCAGACTTTTGATCTTCAATGATAAACAATGAATGGTAAAAAAACGTTTTTTCTAATGTTTTAAAATATCTCTGAATAAAATATCAGTAAAATAATCAAAACATAATTGGGGTATTCAATGTCATACAACTGTTGTGATTTTTGTAAACAAAGTGTAGTTGTCCCACACTATTGCCGTAATTTCCACCACAACACTGTAATGTCCCTTTAAACAGTTTGTATGAAAGATTGTTTGGGTAGTTTCTATGGAGATAAACAGTGACATCAGAGCACATGTATATAGCGCCAAATCACAACAAACAGTTGCCCCAAGGCGCTTTATATTGTAAGGCAATGGTGTGGTGGAAATTACATTTACAAGGCCAATAGTGCCCGTAGTTAAAGAATCACCCTTATATAAAAGTGCCCTGCTAATAATGATTGTTTGTGAAAAGCAGATAAATTTGCTGGAATCTTGTCAACATTGTAATTACAGAGGAGGAGGAAATTGAGGCCACCAACCGACAAGAATATATGATGAGGGAAAATATTCCAAATGGAAGTCGGGTTTTTGAGATAAGACTTTATCCAGTTTATTTTTAAAATTTGAAGGTATTGTTTAGAGCTGTAAAGGCAAGAACATTTAATCCACCTTTCTCATACGGGTTCATTATGATGGATTTTTTCAAATAATGTATGCGATTTTTCCAAATAAAGTTGAACAGTATCTGGTCTATAGATTTAACAGTAGGATTGTCTAAATATAGTGATAAGGCAGAATAAGTAAGCCGTGAGATTCCTTCCGCTTTAGAAAGCAGAACTCTGCCTTTCAAACTTAGATCCCTTTGGAGCCACTGGTTGAAACGCTTCATTTTATCAATTATGGGAACAAAATTTACAGCACATCTCTCCCTTCTTTTTACAAATAATAATGCCCAAATATGTTACTCTTTCTTTTACAGGGATGTCGCAAATTGAGTCTAAATCACAATTCTTTATTGGGAGGAGTTCACATTTTTTATATTGAGATTAAGACCTGAGACCTCAGAAAAAGATTGTATTAAATTTAGGGCATATGGGATTTGGGTGTTATCCTTTTAAAAAAGTGTAGTGTCATCAGTTAATTGACTAATTAAAATTTCTTTACCAAAAACAGATATACCTTTTAATTGCTTAGCGGATATATAAATAGCAAGTATTTGCGTGGCTAAAAGGAATAAATAGGGAGAAATTGGACAGCCCTGATGGATTCCTTTATTCAGGTTGAATCTGGGAGAGGTGCCTGCTTTTAATTTAACTGTACAGTTGTTATTTTTATAGAGCATTTTAATAGCATCACAGAAGAGATGGCCAAAACCAAATTTAGAAAGAGAGCTAAATATAAAATCGTGATTAACAGAATCGAACACTTTATAAAAATCCAGAAATAGGATATAACTATCATCTGGCAATAAGTGGGAGTAATCTAAAATATCTAAAACAAGACGGATGTTATTAGAGATGTGTCAGTTTTGCATAAAACCGGATTGTGTTTCTCCTATTACAGTATTTAACACAGATTTTAGTCTATTGGCAAAGATAGATGCCAGGATTTTATAATCATTATTCAGTAAGCATATAGGACGCCAGTTATCGATTAAGAGTATGTCTTTTTTGGGTTTGGGGATTAGTGTAATTACTCCTTGATTTAATGTAGGAGGAAGGGTCCCTTTTTCTATGCTCTCTAAAAATACTTGGATTAAGAATGAAGAAATCTGATTATTAAAAAGTTTGTAGAATTCTGATGTTAGACCATCCGGTCCTGGGGATTTATTGTTTTTTAATTGATTTATAGCTGAGTGAATTTCACTGATCGAAAGAGGGGAATCGCATGTTTCTCTTTGGGAACACTGAATTTGTTGAATATTAATATCCGCTAAAAATTGCTCAATATTCCCAGCAGCATCACTTGGCCCATAAAGATTGCTATAAAATGAGCTTACATGATTTGCAATACAAGCTGGGTCAGAGATTATTTGACCATTAATTTTTAAATGTTGGAGTGTATTAGACTTAGCACGATGGATATGATATGATGGATATGATTCCTTCTTTATGTTCTCTAATGCCATATACCAACACAGTGCAGAGTAGCTACCTAAACTCTGTAAGTGAGATAGAGTATCTCGTCAATAGTTTTACATCCTCATTGAAGACAACTTTGGATGCTGTAGCTCCTCTGAAAAAGAGAGCTTTAAATCAGAAGTGCCTGACTCCGTGGTATAACTCACAAACTCGTAGCTTAAAGCAGATAACCCGTTAAGTTGGAGAGGAAATGGCGTCTCACTAATTTAGAAGATCTTCACTTAGCCTGGAAAAAGAGTCTGTTGCTCTATAAAAAAGCCCTCTGTAAAGCTAGGACATCTTTCTACTCATCACTAATTGAAGAAAATAAGAACCCCAGGTTTCTTTTCAGCACTGTAGCCAGGCTGACAAAGAGTCAGAGCTCTATTGAGCTGAGTATTCCATTAACTTAACTAGTAATGACTTCATGACTTTCTTTGCTAACAAAATTTTAACTATTAGAGAAAAAATTACTCATAACCATCCCAAAGACGTATCATTATCTTTGGCTGCTTTCAGTGATGCCGGTATTTGGTTAGACTCTTTCTCTCTGATTGTTCTGTCTGAGTTATTTTCATTAGTTACTTCATCCAAACCATCAACATGTTTATTAGACCCCATTCCTACCAGGCTGCTCAAGGAAGCCCTACCATTATTTAATGCTTCGATCTTAAATATGATCAATCTATCTTTGTTAGTTGGCTATGTACCACAGGCTTTTAAGGTGGCAGTAATTAAACCATTACTTAAAAAGCCATCACTTGACCCAGCTATCTTAGCTAATTATAGGCCAATCTCCAACCTTCCTTTTCTCTCAAAATTCTTGAAAGGGTAGTTGTAAACAGCTAACTGATCATCTGCAGAGGAATGGTCTATTTGAAGAGTTTCAGTCAGGTTTTAGAATTCATCATAGTACAGAAACAGCATTAGTGAAGGTTACAAATGATCTTCTTATGGCCTCGGACAGTGGACTCATCTCTGTGCTTGTTCTGTTAGACCTCAGTGCTGCTTTTGATACTGTTGACCATAAAATTTTATTACAGAGATTAGAGCATGCCATAGGTATTAAAGGCACTGAGTTGCGGTGGTTTGAATCATATTTGTCTAATAGATTACAATTTGTTCATGTAAATGGGGAATCTTCTTCACAGACTAAAGTTAATTATGGAGTTCCACAAGGTTCTGTGCTAGGACCAATTTTATTCACTTTATACATGCTTCCCTTAGGCAGTATTATTAGACGGTATTGCTTAAATTTTCATTGTTACGCAGATGATACCCAGCTTTATCTATCCATGAAGCCAGAGGACACACACCAGTTAGCTAAACTGCAGGATTGTCTTACAGACATAAAGACATGGATGACCTCTAATTTCCTGCTTTTAAACTAAGATAAAACTGAAGTTATTGTACTTGGCCCCACAAATCTTAGAAACATGGTGTCTAACCAGATCCTTACTCTGGATGGCATTACCCTGAGCTCTAGTAATACTGTGAGAAATCTTGGAGTCATTTTTGATCAGGATATGTCATTCAAAGCGCATATTAAACAAATATGTAGGACTGCTTTTTTGCATTTACGCAATATCTCTAAAATCAGAAAGGTCTTGTCTCAGAGTGATGCCGAAAAACTAATTCATGCATTTATTTCCTCTAGGCTGGACTATTGTAATTCATTATTATCAGGTTGTCCTAAAAGTTCCCTAAAAAGCCTTCAGTTTATTCAAAATGCTGCAGCTAGAGTACTGACGGGGACTAGAAGGAGAGAGCATATCTCACCCATATTGGCCTCTCTTCATTGGCTTCCTGTTAATTCTAGAATAGAATTTAAAATTCTTCTTCTTACTTATAAGGTTTTGAATAATCAGGTCCCATCTTATCTTAGGGACCTCGTAGTACCATATCACCCCAATAGAGCGCTTCGCTCTCAGACTGCAGGCTTACTTGTAGTTCCTAGGGTTTGTAAGAGTAGAATGGGAGGCAGAGCCTTCAGCTTTCAGGCTCCTCTCCTGTGGAACCAGCTCCCAATTCAGATCAGGGAGACAGACACCCTCTCTACTTTTAAGATTAGGCTTAAAACTTTCCTTTTTGCTAAAGCTTATAGTTAGGGCTGGATCAGGTGACCCTGCACCATCCCTTAGTTATGCTGCTATAGACGTAGACTGCTGGGGGGTTCCCATGATGCATTGTTTCTTTCTCTTTTTGCTCTGTATGCACCACTCTGCATTTAATCATTAGTGATCGATCTCTGCTCCCCTCCACAGCATGTCTTTTTCCTGGTTCTCTCCCTCAGCCCCAACCAGTCCCAGCAGAAGACTGCCCCTCCCTGAGCCTGGTTCTGCTGGAGGTTTCTTCCTGTTAAAAGGGAGTTTTTCCTTCCCACTGTAGCCAAGTGCTTGCTCACAGGGGGTCGTTTTGACCGTTGGGGTTTTACATAATTATTGTATGGCCTTGCCTTACAATATAAAGCGCCTTGGGGCAACTGTTTGTTGTGATTTGGCGCTATATAAAAAAATTGATTGATTGATTGATTGATGCTTTTCTAATTGAAAAAAATATGAAGAGTTGCTTTCACCTTCTTCCAACCATTTTAGACGAGATCTTACAAATGCACCTTGTGCTCTGTCCTTATATATATATAATCTAATTTGTTTTGTAAAGATGCTAGATTAATTTTGTCTTCATCAGACAAGTCTGATGGAATTAATTTGGATATTGTCATAATGTCTAGAACTATTTTATCTTCTTCAGCCTTCCTGGTTTTAGCCAGGTAGGAAATGTATGTTCTAAGAAATTTTGCACTTTCATATTTAAAAAGCTCCCAGTTTGTTCCAAAAGAATTCTCATTTTTAGCTTTAGTTACATAGTATTTTTAAAATCTTCTGTTGCACAATGTCCAGTTTAAGCAAAGAGTTATTAAGCATCCAGTAGCCTTTCCTGTTTTCCTGAGACATGTTTTTAGATAATTTAATTGAGAGATAGATTGCTTTATGATCAGTGAGCAGAGAAGGAAGGACACGAACTTTGATATCATCTGTATTTAGACAATCAGAGACCAGCCAGAAGTCAATGCGTGACTGTTTAGAACCATTGTTATTGCTCCAGGTAAAATTTAATTCTGTATGAAATTTTTCTCTCCATATATCTTTCAAATGAAATCTTTGCATAAATAGCAGTAATTGATTGTTAGGGCTAGATTGTTTAGGTGGCCACCTATCAATCTGACTGTTTATCACCATGTTGAAGTCTCCTCCTATTATAGGAGGAGGATTATTATAGGATACTTGTTTAGACCATCTGTAATTTCATTTTCAATTGAAACTAATAAGTTAAAATTTTCACGTTGTGAGGTATAACCATAGATTTTAATCACAATGAAGATATTGTTTAGATATGATAATATCGTAAAAACAAAATGCCCATGGTTGTCAGATTTGTGAGTGAGAATCTCACCTCCATATTTGTGTTTTACCGTGAGAGTGCCAGCTGAGTGCTGACTTCCATGGGAAAGAAAAATATTGTCACCCCATTGGGATCTCCAGAAGTTTGTATTGTCACCTGTAGAGTGGGATTCTTGAAAAAAGAAGTCTGTATTCAGTCCTTTAGAAAACAAAAATAGAGCTTTACATTTTATGGCATTTTTTAACCCCCTAGCATTCAAGGAACCTAAAGAAAAAGACAGTTTATAAAAACAAAGGAACAAGAAACTCAGTGGATAGACTCGGTGTGCTGCGGTAAGTCCTCGGTAAGCACCAGTGTTTCCATCGGAAGTGGAAAAACATATACTAAACAAATTGTCTTGAGAACGTTTTTTTCCCCCTCTTTCCCTTTATGTAATGTGTTTAATCATCGTTGTAACGTCTGAATTCACCTGTATAAGGAACAGTTTAAGCAGGAAAACCTGAAACATGGAAGTGCTGTAACTTTTCAAAAGGTTTGAAGCACGTTGAATGAACAGTTCAGGAACATGTCAGATGGATGTGAAGCAATGCTTGACAAGTAGTCGAGTAGTCAGGCTTCACCGGGCAGCTTGACCTCCTTGCCTTTAACGTAAGCCCGGGCTCCTCTGTAGGGGCAACATTTCCTGCTAATCTTGCAGCTCGGACCTGTGGGTACAGCGCAGCTTTTCTTTCTCGAATTGCAAGGCAAAAATCTTCTGCAAAGTGAAGATGGTTGTCTTCCAGGAAGGTGCTGTTTCTCGCGGCTCCCCACATGAAATCCCTGTATGACCTGTGCGAGAACCGTATGATGACTCCTCTCGGCCTGGTCATGTTTTCAGTGGGTTTTCCCAAACGGTGCACAGTGTCTATCACATCAGGCATCTTCTGTTTGCCCTCTGGAAAAACGCTCTGGTAAACCTTAATAACTTCTCTATGTTTTCATTGGTTACCGTTTCAGGAATCCCGTAAAGTTTCAAATTCCTGCGCCTCGAGTATCCTTCAGCTTCGGCAAGATCTTTCTGTAGCTGTTGAATGATGCTGCCATATTTGTTTTTGTTCCCTTCAACTGTGTCAACTCGTTTCTTCACGACTTTAATTTCATCAAAGGCAAAGTCGACTGATTTCTTCACGCCCTCAATCTGTGTGTTAATGTGTTAGCATTAATGAGCTTCTCCATAGCATCAAAGCGGGAATTGATTAAGTTTGAGAGAACCCCAATGATCTCTTTGTCGCGTGCAAATTTGGCCTCACCTTCAAGAAGGGCTTTCTGTTGGGAAAGTGTAAGACACGGACCCACACAGGGGGCGTAAATGAACGGACAATAGAGATGCCAATGAATACAATTTAATATTGCAAAATGTGCACTACAGGTCAAATACTGCTTTAGTCTGTCAATCAAAAGTTCCACAAGAAGGTGATGTGTGGGCAGGCCCGAGGATAGGAGACGCCTTATCCAGAGAAGAGCCGGGACCCACAAGGTTCCACCGCCAATGGAGACCTGCACACACCGGAGCCGCCAAATCCCGAGTCCCCAGGTGGCCACTGCTCCCAGCTGTCAGATCTGGTACTGCTGGCAGGAAAAACAAACCCAGCTCCAAGCTGCGAGTATACAAAGGTTACGACTGCAAAAATCAGTAGCAATAATTGTGCGAACGGCACAAAACGGCTGAGTAGGTTACCTGTGTGGTAAGCTTATAACTCGGCAGGGTTCTGATGATTCTCCCAGGCTTTTATGGTGGTCATGATGATGATGATGATGATGACTGACAGCTGTCAGTATCAGCGCACCTGGAGCTCCTGTGAGGCGGCTGCCTGAAATCCGACAACAGGCAGGGCGCCCTCTGGTGGTGAGCCAGCAGTACCTCCTCTTCGGGCGGCCCACACAACAGGACCCCCCCCCCCTCAATGGGTGCCTCCTGGCGCCCGACCAGGCTTGTCGGGATGTCGCTGGTAGAACTCTGCCAGGAGGGCCGGATCCAGGATGAAGCTCCTCTTCACCCAGGAGCGTTCTTTGGGTCCGTAACCCTCCCAGTCCACCAGATATTGGAGACCCCGACCCCTCCGGCGAACATCCAGGAGCCTGCGGACTGTCCACGCAGGCTTGCCGTCGATGATGCGGGCAGGAGGCGTTGCTGGTCTGGGGGTGCAGAGGTCTGAGGTGTGGTATGGCTTAATCGTGGACACATGGAATACGGGGTGTATCCGCAGTGAAGCTGGGAGTTTCAGCTTCAATGCGGCTGGACTGATGACCTTGGTGATGGTGTATGGTCCGATGTACCTGTCCGTTAGTTTCTGTGAGTCCGTATGCAGAGGACTGTTCTTGGTTGAAAGCCAAACCTCCTGCCCAGCTGGTATGCGGGGGCGGTCCGCATGGCTCTTTGCCCTCGTCCAGGCTTTCAGAAGGGCAGAGCGGGCTGTGCGCTACACCCGACGGTACCTTCTGAGGTGGGCCTGGACCGAGGGGACCCCGACCTCTCCCTCCACAGCCGGAAACAATGGGGGCTGGTACCCCAAACACACCTCGAATGGGGAGAGGCCGGTCGCCGAAGATATTTGGCTGTTGTGGGCATACTCAATCCAGGCCAGATGTTGACTCCAGGCCGTCGGGTGCGCGGAGGTCACACATCTTAGGGCCTGCTCCAGATCTTGATTAGCCCACTCTGCTTGTCCATTAGTCTGGGGGTGGTACCCAGATGAGAGGCTCACAGTGGCCTCCAGTTCCCTACAGAAACTCCTCCAGACTTGCGAAGAGAACTGGGGACCACGGTCTGAGACGACGTTCGTAGGGATACCATGCAGATGCACGACGTGGTGGACCAGGAGGTCTGTAGTCTCCTGGGCCATCGGGAGCTTCGGGAGGGCCATGAAGTGGGTCGCCTTGGAGAAGTGGTCCACCATCGTCAAGATGGTCATCATACCCTGGGACGCAGGGAGACCCGTGACGAAGTCCAGGCCTATATGGGACCAGGGGTGTCGAGGCACCGGCAACGGCTGGAGGAGTCCTTTTTCCTGTTGGTGAACAGCCTTGCCCCGGCGCAGATGGTGCAGGCCTGGACATACTCCTGGACATCGGTTTCTAGTGATGCCCACCAGAAACGCTGCCGGACCACTGCCACGGTCCTTCACACCTCTGGATGGCAGGAGAGCTTGGAACCGTGACAGAAGTCCAGGACCACAGCTCTTGCCTCTGGTGGGACGTACAGTCTGTTGTTTGGTCCTCCGCTGGGGTCCGGGTGTCACGTCAGGGCCTCCCTGACGATGGCTTCCACATCCCACGTGAAGGTGGCGACGATAGTGGACTCCGGGATGGTGTCAGGTGGATCCGACAGCTCCTCTTCGTGCACCCGGGACAGTGCGTCAGACCATTGGTTTTTGGTCCTGGGGTGGTATGTAATCCGGAAGTCAAAACGACCAAAGAACAGTGACCAACGGGCTTGCCTGGGGTTCAGACGCTTAGCGGTCCGGATGTATTCCAGGTTCCGATGGTCAGTGAAAACCGTGAATGGTACCACAACTCCCTCCAACAAGTGTGTCCACTCCTCCAGGGCCTCTTTCACCGCCAGGAGCTCCCAATTGCCGACGTCATAGTTTCGTTCTGCTGGGGTTAACCTGCGGGAAAAATAGGCACAAGGGTGGAGGACCTTGTCGGACTCCCCGCTCTGGGACAGCACGGCTCCTATCCCTGAGTCAGAGGCGTCCACTTCAACAACAAACTGGCGGCTAGGATCGGGCTGCACCAGAACTGGTGCAGTCGAGAACCGGCGTTTCAACTCCTTAAATGCGGCTTCGCACTGATCCGACCAGGTGAAGGGGACTTTTGAGGAGGTCAGGGCTGTCAGGGGACCAACCACCTGACTGTAACCCTTGATGAGCCTCCTATAGAAATTCGCGAAGCCGAGGAACTGTTGCAGCTTCCTACGGCTTGCCGGTTGGGGCCAATCTCTCACCGCCGCAACCTTGGCCGGATCGGGTGTGACGGAGTTGGAGGAGATAATGAACCCCAGGAAGGACAAAGAAGTATGGTGGAACTCGCACTTCTCGCCCTTCACAAACAGCCGGTTCTCCAACAACCGCTGCAGGACCTGACGTACATGCTTCACATGGGTCTCAGGATCCGGGGAGAAGATGAGGATATCATCCAGGTAAATGAAGATGAACCGATGCAGGAAGTCCCGCAAGACGTCGTTTACCAAAGCTTGGAACGTCGCGGGGGTGTTAGTGAGGCCGAACGGCATGACCAGGTACTCAAAGTGACCTAACGGGGTGTTAAATGCCGTCTTCCATTCGTCTCCCTTCCGGATCCGAACCAGGTGATACGCATTTCTAAGATCCAGTTTTGTGAACATTTTGGCTCCATGCAGGGGCGTGAACACTGAATCCAACATAGGCAACGGGTATCGACTGCGAACCGTAATCTCGCTCAGCCCTCTGTAATCAATGCATGGATGGAGTCCGCCGTCCTTCTTGCTCACAAAAAGAAACCCGCACCTAACGAGGAGGAAGAGTTCCAGATTAACCCGGCAGCTAAAGAGTCCCGGATGTAGGTCTCCTTTGATTCGCACTCAGGGCGTGAGAGGTTGTACAGTCTACTGGACGGATACTCAGCGCCCGGAATCAAATCAATGGCACAATCATACGGTCGGTGTGGGGGAAGCGTGAGTGCCAGATCTTTGCTGAAAACGTCAGCAAGATCATGGTACTCAGCCAGCACCGCTGCAAGATTGGGGGGAACACGGACCTCCTCTTTAGTAGTCCCACCGGGTGGGACCGAGGATCTTAAACACTCCCGGTGGCAGGTTTCGCTCCATTGAGCCACAACCCCAGTCGGCCAATCGATCCGGGGATTGTGCTTACTCATCCATGGATAACCCAAAATGATTCTGGAGGTAGAAGAACACAAAAAACACAATCTCCTCCCTGTGATTCCCAGACACAACCAGTGTTAAGGGCTGTGTCTGGTGTGTGATTAATGGAAGAAGGGTGCCATCTAGTGCCCGTACCTTCACAGGTGAAGGAAGGGCCACTAGAGGGAGCCCTACTTCCTTAGCCCATCTGCTATCCAGCAGATTCCCCTCTGACCCCGTGTCGATTAGTGCTGGGGCATGAAGGGTTAAATTCCCACAGAGGATCATAACTGGGACTCGTGCGGATTTTCGTGCATTCCCCGTGTGTGTGTTGTGACCCACCCTTAGCCCAGTCTCTAAAGGCGAGTGTTGGTGGTTTGACCGCTTGGGGCAATCCTTCTGCAAATGCTCACTCGAGCCGCAGATAACACACTCTCCGCGGGCCAGTCTCCTTTGTCTGTTTACTGATCTCATTTTGGTCCTGCTCGTTTCCATGACAACGTCAGCAGGAGGAGCTGTTGTCACGCGGAGCGCTCTGGCTTTGGAGCGTGGGGAAGGCAGCGCTGATTCAGACCCGGAAGGGGGAGGGACGACTCGTGCCCGGCCACGTCCTTCGTCTCGCTCCCGTCAACGTTCTTCTATTCGGTTGTCTAACCGTATAACGAGGTCGATAAGCCCGTCTAATTCTCGCGGCTCGTCCTTAGCCACCAGGTGCTCCTTAAGGACTGGAGACAGTCCATTTACAAAGGCGGTGCGGAGCGCTACCATATTCCAGCTGGCTCTCGCTGCCGCGACGCGGAAGTCGACTGCATACTCAGCGGCGCTCCGACGCTCCTGTCGTATCGATAGCAGCACGTTTGAAGCAGTTTCGCCTCGATTCGGGTGATCAAACACCTGTCTGAACTCCCTCACAAACCCAGTGTATGTCATTAGAAGCCATGAACTCTGTTCCCAAAGCGCCGTAGCCCAGGCGCGTGCCTCATCTCGAAGCAAATTAATGACATAAGCCACCTGGCTGGAGTCTGATGCGTACATTACGGGACGTTGTGCGAAGACGAGTGAGCACTGCATTAAGAAGTCCGCGCACGTCTCAATACAACCTCCGTACGGTTCCGCGGGGCTAATGTATGCTTCAGGGGACGGGGGGGCCTCCATCCTACGATCGAGCAGTATGTTCTGCTCGGTCACCAAATCCAGCCGAGCAGTGAGGGTGGTTAATATTTGCTGCAACTCACCCCACCTGCCTCCTGCTGGAGCCTGTGCACCTTGCATCTCCATTGATTGTTCAACGGATGGTATGTGCCCCTCGGAATCCATGACGTGTGGCCGAGTTATCTTGTTGGGAAAGTGTAAGACACGGACCCACACAGGGGGCGTAAATGAACGGACAATAGAGATGCCAATGAATACAATTTAATATTGCAAAATGTGCACTACAGGTCAAATACTGCTTTAGTCTGTCAATCAAAAGTTCCACAAGAAGGTGACGTGTGGGCAGGCCCGAGGATAGGAGACGCCTTATCCAGAGAAGAGCCGGGACCCACAAGCTTCCACCGCTAACGGAGACCTGCACACACCGGAGCCGCCAAATCCCGAGTCCCGAGGTGGCCACTGCTCCCAGCTGTCAGATCTGGTACTGCTGGCAGGAAAAACAAACAGGTTACGGTGGGTGTGTTGTACACCCAACAATAGTCAGCAAAATCACAGTTCCTTCCTTAGGGAAAAAATCCACCACTCCCAGAAAACAGGAACACTGAGAACGTGCAGTACCAACAGTATACTTAAAGATAAGTGAAGTGAGGAGTGGAAACGCCAACTCCCTCCAACTTCCACAAACCCAGGTCCAAGCTGCGCGTATACAAAGGTTACGACTGCAAAAATCAGTAGCAATAACTGTGCAAAGGTTCCACCGCCAACGGAGACCTGCACACACCGGAGCCGCCAAATCCCGAGTCCCCAGGTGGTCACTGCTCCCAGCTGTCAGATCTGGTACTGCTGGCAGGAAAAACAAACCCAGCTCCAAGCTGCGGGTATACAAAGGTTACGACTGCAAAAATCAGTAGCAATAATTGTGCGAACGGCACAAAACGGCTGAGTAGGTTACCTGTGTGGTAAGCTGATAACTTGGCAGGGTTCTGATGATTCTCCCAGGCTTTTATGGTGGTCATGATGATGATGATGATGATGACTGACAGCTGTCAGTGTCGGCGCACCTGGAGCTCCTGTTAGGCGGCTGCGCCCTCTGGTGCCTGAAACCCGACAACAGGCAGGGCGCCCTCTGGTGGTGAGCCAGCAGTACCTCCTCTTTGGGCAGCCCACACAACCAGGGGCGGATCTACTGGGATGGCATGGGGTGGCAACTGCCACCCTAAAAATAGCTCTTGCCACCCCAGTTGCCACCCCAATCAGAAGTGGGTGACATTTTTTCAAAAAAGGGACCTCGCGAATGACTTTAACTGGCGAAAACTGTGCTCTCTGAGCGCCCTTGAATGCAGCACAAGCTGCGCTTGGTGCTCTCCCTGCCCCCCTTCCCCCCCGCCCACCTGTTGTGACGCCGAACTTTCACTAAAAGATACGACGACACGCCAGCACACACGGCTGCCAGGAAAACTTTGCAGAGAAAGAAATATAAAATTGATACATTCACCAAGTACTGTATAAATTAATAAACAATGAGGAATAAGTTTCAGTGGTATTTTTATTAGGGCGGAACCTCTTGTTTCCCACGTGGTTTCAGGTGAACTGAAAACAAGGACGGACGTCAGGTCCTCAGAGTCTGTGGGACAGTTTAAGTCCAGACTGAAAACTCATCTCTTCTCCCTGGCTTTCAACACTGGCTAAGTGGTGTATGCTTTGCTCTGCTATTTTGCTCTGTATTTTTAGATTATTTATTTATTTACTTATTTATTTATTTATTTATTTTTTCCTTTAATATTTTACACCTTTGTATTGCTATTATTGTGAAGCACTTTGGTCAGCTGCAGCTGTGTTTTAAATGTGCTATATAAATAAATTTGAATTTGAATTTGAACACTGGTAACATCAGCCGGCAAAACTTTCTTTGTAGCTAGATTTCAGCTCGTGTCTCTCATAGATATTAGGGATGTTTCGTCCAACCTTAAAGTCGTGTTATGTTAACAAAAGTCCGTGCACGCGTGCGGCAATGTACGCTTTTTAGGTTTCACTTTCATTTCAGAATGCAACAGTGGAGCACTTTTTTATTGCTGAGGGGAGAAAACACTTTGTTGTGGATTTAGAGGAACATTGGAAACAAGAGAAGAGGGTGTGAGGAGAGGACAGAAGGATGGGCAGAGGACAGAAGGATGGGCAGAAGACAGAAGGATGGGCAGAGGACAGAACGATGGACAGAAGCCAGAGGACAGAGGGATGGACAGAGGACAGAAGGATGGGCAGAGGACAGAAGGATGGGCAGAAGACAGAAGGATGGGCAGAGGACAGAGTACAGAAGGATGAGCAGAGGACAAGCGCTGATACACACACCCTTGAGGTGTGTTTCTGTGAGTCTTCAGCTCAGGTAAGACTCATACAGCTTCTCTGCTGTCATTTGATTAAATATGTTGTTTTCTACTATAGTGGTGCAGCTTAGCTATTTAACAATCATTCAGTTTGTGATAAAAGCATGAAATTTGGCACAAATATTCTAAATTAACTAATATTTATTTTCAGATATGGAGGCATCCTGGAGCTGACCTCTAATGAGCTACAGGGGTCAATAAAAAATTACACAGGGGTCAAACTTTAACAATGCTCCAATCATATTAAAAAATATACCACATTATTTATCTGATTACACAGCTTCCAAAAAGGTATAGTTTGGACTATCTATGACTGAATGTTCTGGAGTTATGGGGTAAAAACAGCAAATATGGTGACAAAGGTCAGTTTCAGTTTGTACAGGGGTCAAACGTTAAACTTGCTCCAATTTTGGTAAAGAATTATGCAAATTATTGGTTTAGTTAATAGTATTTTAAAAAGGAATAGTTTGCACCATCTATCACGCTAAGTTATCATGTTACGAGGTAACATATGTCACATGTCATAGAATCCAATGGACGTCAACCTTGTTTGACCTTTACTTTGGAGACCAAGCATTCAACATAGTCAAAACTATTCAATTTATTAATCCTATTCACTCAACCAATAATTTGCATCACTTTTTACCAAAACTGAAGTAACTTTAACTTTTCACCCTTGTACAAACTGAAACTGACCTTTGTCACCATTTTTGCTGTTTTTACCCCCTAACTCCATAACATGCAGTCATGGATAGCCCAAACTATACATTTTTAGAATCCTTATGATCACACAAATAGTGTGGTATAGTTTTCAACATGATTGGAGAATTTTTATATTTTGACCCCTGTGTAATTCTTTATTGACCCCTGTAGCTCATTAGAGGTCACCTCCAGGATGTCTCCATATCTGAAAATAAACATTAGTTAATTTAGAATATGTGTGCCACATTTCATGCTTTTATCACAAACTGAACAATTATTTTGGTTATCTGCTGCACTACTACAGCAATGTTCATTTTGTGATCATGAAAACACGATTTACAGATCTATGACGCCCATTGGAGCGCTTGAAATTACCATTCCACTCACGCATTTGTTACACACATTGTTTATAGTTTTTTCTATATTGGTCTGCAAAAATGTTTTTTTTTAACGTTACATGAAAATTGGTCCGTGGCGCAAAAAGCTTGCGGGCCGCTGCTCTAGGCTATATGAAACTTGGACTCGTGACGCTATAATCCAGATTCCTGACTTATAATAGCATAATACATAAACATTACATTGCCACCCCACATAATAGTGCCTGTCCCTGCTTGCCACCCCATGAATTTATCTCTAGATCCGCCCCTGCACACAACACTTTCTTGTGAGCAGGTTCTTCGCACGGGGTAGCTACTGGTGAAATAGTTAAGGGTGGAAACTCTTCCTCTTTTTTGGTCATTGGTCATTTTGGAGTAATCTTGTCCTGCATCCACGATGCTGTTTCTCATAACCGGGTTCTTGCTTTCTTTGGGTCCTCTTTTCCTTTCTCTGGAAAACATTGCGTGGTATGTCAAGTAAATAAGCATGGGAAATTGTGAAAAGCGTTCTGGGTATGTTTTCCGCACAAAAAAAATGCTATTTGGTGCAACAGGTAAAAAAGGAGCGTCTGCTCAAGCCGCCATCTTGCGCGACCACCAAAGTTCCATTCAAATCCAACTTTCGACACTCTGAGCTGTGACGTACTTTTGCGTGGTCCAGTAGGAACGACGTGTCGGGCCAAAACATGGAAGACTAGTGGCAGAAACCACTGATCTCTACAAAATGGATCGGTGTAGAAACCACTGATCTCTAGAAAATGGATTGGTGCAGAAACCACTGATCTGTGCAAAAACATACATGTGACAGGACTGCTCATTTATGGAGCAGTTTTCTGAAGAAAAATCCTTCGAAATGTTTTTTGTTGTTGTTTGTTACCTCAGAATTTCTGATTACTGTTAAAAAAAAGTTAAGAACACTTGTAATTAAAATAGCTAAATCAATAAATGGATCTTTAGAAACCTTTCATCTGTAAATTAAAACCACCTGTTATTTCAGATGAGATAATTTCTTGTTTAACATAAGGAACCTCTGACATTTATTTTTAGACAAAATAACATGGAAATTTGTACATTTTTATTATTATTATTATTATTTATATCTCATTTCAACCATAAAAACAGACACTGTAAATAAATACAAATGTTTATTATAAATGCAACAGGAAATAATTTAACAATGACTGCAGTGTGATTGTAAAGTAGGATTTCTGTGACATAAACGTCATGATGAATTTTTTTAATGCTCATTTCAACTTGTAATTTCGCCAAAATATGTAATTGCCTTTAATGTTGTTATCAGGACAGAGTCATTTCTAAAATAAGAATTTGAGCACAATAAGTGGAGAGCTTCTACCTGTGCAAATGTCTTTGGACTTTGATTTCGTGGACATTTTAATGATCCATTCATTTATTGTTAAAATATAAAATGAAACAGCTTTTTTAAAAATAATAAAATAGTTGCTGTTGAAAGAGCCTTTTATTTAGAAGCAGGTGATGTTGGATTCTCGGGACCAGATGAAGGTCTCTTCTGCAGCTTTGAACTCTGGTGGTGTTGCTGAAGACACTTTTGTCCTATTTTGAAGAGCAGAGATGTTTTCATTAGACTGGACTTTGTGGTGTTCAGCTCATCAATGGAAGTTTGGTTGTCTGCACAGCAAATGTTCCTGATTAGGACAAATAAATAGTAGTTTTATACTAATAATAGTTTTTGCTCTTCTGAAAAGCGACAAAAATGGATTTGTTAAAGTGGTCTCTGAATGCAATTGACACTATTTTTTCTACAAGACATTCGGGGGCGGAGGACCCGACCTGTCGTGCCGGGACGCATGTGATGGGCTACGTGATGGACTCATGGAGGAGATGGCAGGTCATGTGCCTTTACACGCTGTCTGTGGAGGACGTCGAAGATGTGTATCTATTTGGCTTGGGAGTGACCGGCTTTCTGCTGTGTGGCGCGGGCATAGCGCTGGTTTACTGGAAAATTAAAAAAGTGGAGGCTGTTTTGATTGGGCCGTCCAGATTGCCCCACTTGATTGATTCGATTGGAAGGACAGTGACTGCTCAGTTGGCGGGTGTTAACCGCACGTTGGAAACCATCTCTGGGAGGATTGCATTGCTGGAAAACCGCCTTGACCGTCAGTAATGACCACATCCTTTCTACATTCAGATGCATTGAGAGCCACTTTGTTCTCAGAACTGTGGAATCTTTCAGGCGTCTGCTAATCAGACATTCATTTGGCTTCCCCAAGACAGCTGCACTTCAAGGCCGCTGCGATAAAAAACCTCCAAGAAGATTAAACACTCAAGCCTGGCTTCCCCGGTCTCCCCCTCCGTCAGCTTCTCCAGCTCTGACGTTGACTGTGAACAGTGACTGCTCAGAGCTGAACCCCCTCTCCCTTCCAGGATTCAGTCATGGCCGTTGTTTAGCACCAAAAAGGGCTGCTACCGGAGTGTTCTGATAAACTGGACTTTCAAATCTTGGCTGTCGTCCTGTGTTCTTGTTTGTCTGTGTGTTTACTGTTCTCTGTGCTGATAAGAGTTTTTCCTCATTGTTGTGGCTTCTCGAAGGCAGCAACCTTGAGGGTTTTTTTCTCTTCCTTACCTTGTGTGTGCTTTTTTATGTTTATGTACCGGGCCAGCCTATGTGTGTTGTGTGTTATGTGTGTGTCGTTTGTTATGGGTTGGTCTTGGTTTGCTCAGCCCTGCTGTTGACCAAGGCAGGGATGTACATCTGGAGCTGGTCCCCGGGTGCCTAATGGCGACTTCTGCTCCTACTGGCAATTAGGATGGGTTAAATGCAGTAGACACATTTCATTGTGCAGGGAACATGTTCTTCTGTGCATATGACAATAAAATTCTTTTGAATCCTTTTTGAATCCTTGAATCAAAATATTTCTTTAAATATAAAGAAACACTAAACAGTTTATATATAAAAAAGAAAAAAAAAGGGAAAAAAAGATGGAAAAAACGCCAGAAAAAATAAGTTATTTAAAGTTGAGCTTTTGTGGTGTCTGAAAAAAGCTGTAGCTTTATGTGGTAAAAATAAAAGACTGAACCATTTACAAATTAAAGTGTTCGTTCACTCAGATCAACTGTGCTAAAAGGCTACGCTAACGTTAGCCGATCATTAAACCTACACAGCAGTTCAGCTAAAACGTCACGTTTTATTTTATATTATTCTCACCTCGATAAAGCTGCAGAACTAAACTCCGTTGGGCAAACTGGGACTTCGCATATATCCAAAAAGTGGGAGATTTCGGACTGAATGGGTCTGCTCCATCACCCCGGCTGCCTGCCTCGGTCTGCCCAGTGATGATGCCTGAAGGCCGGCTTCTCCGTGCAGGTCGGCCCACTGTCGCGGTTTGATTGATATCCCACCAAGTTGTCAGTCCTCCCTCGGTCGGCGTCACTCTGAAAAGTAGCTGAAAAAAGCTTCTCCCAGCAGGGTGATGGGAGAATCGTTCTGCTGTTTTTTAAAGCTTTTTTTGTGGTTCAGGCGACCCAAATTCAAGATGGCGATCGCTGAACTTTTTTCAGGTTGTAGAAACAGCCAGAGTGTGACGTAGCCACAATCTCCGCCACCTTGCCGCTTCCAAAGCGACGCGTCTGACGTCATGCGTCGGATGCGTCCGATGGATTGGGACACATTGATGGACTGGCCTGACGTATTCAGTGTGAAAGGCCCATTAGTTGTTGATGCATCGCGGAGGATCAGCTGTTTTTAGCAGCAGATGTGGAGCGGCTCAGCTCAGAATTCTAAATAAAGGAGAAAAAAGCGTAAAAATGTTTTTTGTAAAGCTCAGTGCAGGTGTGCTGTTGTCACCGCGCTTTAAGAGGTCATGACGAGTCGAGCTGCTGCAGAAAACCACGGATGAAAAGCTCACAGCTCGCTTAAAGTAGACCTGCACTGAAATAAATGCAGTCAGATCTTTGGACCAAAAAATTACTTATATTTACACATAAGATCCTTCTGAATGTAGTAAAGTAAATCTGCAAGCCCAGATTTGTCATTCAACGGAGAAATCTTAGTTTAAAAATGACAAATTTACAGCTAAAATTTAGCCCTCCGCAAAACTGTCAGCACATCCGGGACGCTGCCGAGACGTCAGAGAGAAGACCCTATCCCAGCATGCATTGCGCGCGCCAACTGTAATTTGTGGATTTACGTCAGTTTGCATCTCTTACAAAAGCACCTTTTTATTGTCTTATAGAGGGTTTTCATGTGACGTATCGGTCACGTCATTTTGTGTCCCGTGGCCATTCTGGATTACAACGCGGTGGCCGCTGTGATTACACTTCGTGCATTTGGCGAACAATTGCTGAAGTTTCAACGTCGGCGTGAAGAACCCTCATGGCACCGTGGCGCTGTGAGAGATCCACCGCTAACAGAAATCCACTGCTCCCAGAATTTTATTTTATTCGGCAATAAAATTATATAACAATACATAAAAATACCACAGAGGATAACACAAGAACGCTTCCAATACAGATGCTTATTTACATTGTGGTCCTAGAGCACTGAGCTGCTGATCCGCAAGCTGCCCTTCCAGCGCCTGGTGAGAGAACTCTCTCAGGACTTCAAGACCGACCTCCGCTGTCTTGCGGTACGTTTGGTGAGTATACATTTCTTTTAGTGTTGCTTGAAAATGATTTTTGGGGACTTTTTCCATACGCCCATTTGATTGAGTGGTGTCGCACTGAAAATATACTGTCTTTAGCCTCCGGTGTTACCGTCGCGGGGTACGGATGCAGGACCTGCAAAGAATTCAAGTCATTAAAAAGATGTAAACCTCTCTCGGCAGCAACGGAGCTCTGCGGCTCCGATTACCGAGACCGTGCGGCACTGCGGATTTTGCCGCAAGAAGTCTGTCCTTGCGGGCAACAGGTGTTACTGGCCGCTCCGCATCAAAACAGAGAAGAACGGAGAAGAACGTTGCCTGCTGTCAATGTCGCCGCTGATCTGAGCATGCAGAGCTGTATCTCGCATTCATTGCAGCTTACTTTTGGATGTTGAAATCCGGATGTGTATAACAGTAACATTACTAACAGATAAAATCAATTTCAATGCGGGATCGGACTGAAGGCGTTTTTTTTTTTGATCGGACTGAAGGCGCAAGCACGTCGTCTTCTCCCTGACGTCATGGAAATGACCCGGATGTACAAACTGTTTTCACGGAGGGCTAAATTTTAGCTGCAAATTTGTCATTTTTAAACGAAGATTTCTCCGCTGAATTACAAATTTGGGCTTACAGATTTACTTTACTGCATTCATAAGGGTCTTATAAATACATATCAGCTATTTTCTTCTGAGATCTGACCACATTTATTTCAATGCAGGTCTACTTTAAAGTGGGCAGTTCAGTCGAACCCCGACCCCCTGCCTACGGACCAAGTTTAATGCTGCTATCGACCCACAATGCAAAAATAATAGTAACGCACAATGACTTGGAGAAGTACGTGGTCTGTCCATAAATTAACGATCCTTTTTATTTTTTTTTAAAACTATATGGATTTCATTCATATGTTTTTACGTCAGACATGCTTGAACCCTCGTGCGCATGCGTGAGTTTTTCCACGCCTGTCTGTGACGTCATTCGCCTGTGAGCATGCCTTGTGGAAGGAGTGGTCCCGCCCCCTCGTCGGATTTTCATTGTCTGGAAATGGCGGAATGAAAAGGACTTTTTTCCATCAGAATTTTTTCAGAAGCTGTTAGAGACTGGCACCTAGAAACCATTCGAAAAATTTATCTGGCTTTCAGTGAAAATTTTACGGGCTTCACAGAGAATAAGGACTTTAACTACAGCTTTAAGGACCCCTTTAAGGACGGTCGGTGCGCCGCGCTGCGAGCTGCGATGATGCGGCACAAACCACTGGATCATTTCTAAGCTGATGGCTCTGTGGATACGAGACTGTCGTGTGCTCTTTCTCTGGTTATCACAAGACCTGGACATCAGCCATTTTCCGGCAGATTTCACTTTTAACAAGAGATTTTGTCATGGAAAGCCGCGCGGAGGCTTCGCGCGTCACGACCGATTCGCTGATGAAGCGAGACAAAGGAACACCTCCGTTTCGGAGTGTTAGAGGACAAGTTGGGACATGTCCAGCTCTCCACAAGTTCTTTTATACTCACTCGACTGGTAAGCACTGAAAGCTGAGATAGACATGTCCCAACTTGTCCTCTAACACTCCGAAACGGAGGTGTTCCTTTGTCTCGCTTCATCAGCGAATCGGTCGTGATGCGCGAAGCCTCCGCGCGGCTTTCCATGACAAAATCTCTTGTTAAAAGTGAAATCTGCCGGAAAATGGCTGATGTCCAGGTCTTGTGATAACCAGAGAAAGAGCACACGACAGTCTCGTATCCACAGAGCCATCAGCTTAGAAATGATCCAGTGGTTTGTGCCGCATCATCGCAGCTCGCAGCGCGGCGCACCGACCGTCCTTAAAGGGGTCCTTAAAGCTGTAGTTAAAGTCCTTATTCTCTGTGAAGCCCGTAAAATTTTCACTGAAAGCCAGATAAATTTTTCGAATGGTTTCTAGGTGCCAGTCTCTAACAGCTTCTGAAAAAATTCTGATGGA
Source organism: Thalassophryne amazonica (assembly GCF_902500255.1). Lineage (NCBI taxonomy): Eukaryota > Metazoa > Chordata > Actinopteri > Batrachoidiformes > Batrachoididae > Thalassophryne > Thalassophryne amazonica. The sequence goes on from NC_047103.1 coordinate 67,443,673, forward strand.
AAAAAGTCCTTTTCATTCCGCCATTTCCAGACAATGAAAATCCGACGAGGGGGCGGGACCACTCCTTCCACAAGGCATGCTCACAGGCGAATGACGTCACAGACAGGCGTGGAAAAACTCACGCATGCGCACGAGGGTTCAAGCATGTCTGACGTAAAAACATATGAATGAAATCCATATAGTTTTTGAAAAAAATAAAAAGGTACGATACTTTATGGACAGACCTCGTAGCTTTAATCTGATTACTGATTTGGAAAGATTAATGCTTAGATTACTCGTTACTAAAAAAGTAATGCATTACTAAGTAACGCGTTACCAGCATCACTGCAAATGACAAGGATGTGTTTTAGCCATTATATAAAACGAGTGTTTTTACATTCTTTAAATGGAACAAATATTTAATTCGCCGAGTTGAATGGCATGAGTTCAATGGTATGAATATTTCACTGAACTCAAACATATTTGTATAACAGGAGATGGGGGAAGAACATAATGTTGTGGATGTACTATTTCCGTGTACAGCCCAACACACTGCACCAGAGTCCTTACAGGTCATAAAATATATTTCCTCTCAGCACAAGCTACACTTCACCTCACAACTTATAAACACTGTATCTCCGTAATTTTATTCTTAATAATGTAAATCCACAGATAATTACACTAAATCCCTATCCGTGTGTTTTTTGACGAACGGTGTAGTAGTTGTATCTCTTCCAGGACCTTGGCGCATCGCTTCCATTCAGCCATGATTGAACTGGAAGGAGTCGCTTCCATGCTGTTGTGATTTCAGCGCGATTCAGGCGTGAATTAAGGCGAAAATGCTGCTAGTTAACTTCAGTTAAGCAGACATTCTGCGGTAAGAGGGGGGAAACTCTACCTGCTCGGCTGGCGTCGTTGTTAAGAAGCGGAGCTGTAATGTCTGGGGCGGCCGGCGGAGGAGGAGCAGGCTCCGCCTGTCTGGGTGCAGCGGCAGCCGGGTGCAGCTCCGCCGGCTCTCTATACGCTGCTGCGGCCGGAGGAGGCGCGGGGGTGGCCGGGAGGCTGCCGGCTCGGGTCCTGGAGCACGTCTTCTCCTACTTGGAGCTGTCGGACCTGATGCGGTGCGCGCTGGTGTGCTGGCACTGGAACAACATTCTGGCGGATGAAAACAGCGAGGTGTGGCGCAGCCTGTGCACGCGCAGCCTCAGCGACGAGGCGCTGCGCTCCGACATTCTGTGCAACCTGCCCACATACAAGGGCAAAGTAAGTCTGCTGCAGCATGCTGCATCCTCACAGGGACACGGGTTAATCAACGGCTCCCAGTCCTGCTGTTCAGCCCCCGCAAAGACGTTTGTTTTGAAGCAGCGGGCGGGCACACTCACCGGCCATTTGATTAGGTACCCCTGTTCAAGCAGGTTTCTGCAGGTAGACATGGTGTATTTCATACTATCTGCAGCCGATGAAGTTCAAATCATGCAGTGGGAATAAATTGTGAATTAAAGGCTTACTGCACTAGGCAATCTATGCCGTGTCCAAATGTTTGGCCCCCATAAAGTCCAGTTCGTTTAGCCAGTGTGAGCTCTCCATACTTACATACATACACACATACATCCCTGTTCCACTTGCAGAGGAGGTATGAAGCATGGTTCTGTTGGACTTGGGTGCTGTACACATGTAGTGTGATTGCTAACCATGCCAGAGCACAGATTTCGACATTCTGTCAATTCCTCTTACATGACTGTATACATGGGCAGCAATAATTCAGAATCAGAATTTCTTTATTGTCCTGTGAAGGCAATTTAGTGTTGCAGCAGGAGCACACAAAATACAAGGTACACAATGATAATATTAACAGTGAGAATAAGACCCAATTAAAAGTCTAAAATCAGGCATAATAAAAATTACAATATAAAAAAAACACCATACACAAAATCACTATCAAATGTTCAGTCCAGAGTTCATGCCAAAACTGTCAAAAAAAAAAAAAAAAACACTACAAAGTATTGCAAAAAGTGCAATGTATGGATGTGCAAATAAGCAATAGTAGTGCAAGAAAAACAAAATCAGCTAAGGGGTAATTGCCATTAAGTAATAAAATTGCACCGGGGATAAACAAGATCTGAAATCTTTTAGTCCTCCTCATAGGAGCCCTAAAAGGATGACCTGAGGGCTAAAGCTCCAGCTCTTGTTTTCAGTGGGTGATTAGGACAATCCAGAATAGCATTAGCCTTTTCTCAGGACCTGTCTGTTATAGATAATTACCCCGTGCTGCTGACTTCCTGAGATTTTACCAGCAGTTTTAACAAGACTACCAAGATGACTGTTGTTGGAACAGTTCAAGTTTCCAAACCATGCAACAATACAAAAAGTTAAAACAGATTCAATAAAACTTCTATAAAAGAGAGTCATCATCTCAGAAGAAACATGGAAGGTTCTCATCTTCCTCAAAAAGAACACTCTCTGCTGAATCAACATGAGGTTTCTCAGCAAAGTTTTTTTTATCAAGGCCCACATCCAGATATTTGTAGTTCTCCACCATCTCAACATCAGCACCTTTGATAACAGTTGGTGATGGGAAAGAGGTAGACTTCCTAAAATCAATAATCATAGCTTTAGTTTTTGACACATTTAATTCCAGAGAAGACTCATCACAACAGGAAACAAAGTCATCAGCAACAGGCCCATGGTCCTGCTCATATCCCTGAAGAAGACTAACAATAACCGTATCATCAGCAGACTTTAAGATGTGTCTGTTACTGACGCTGCTACGGCACTCATTAGTGTACAAAATAAAGAGCAGGGGTGACAAGCAGCAACCCTGAGGAGAGCCAGTAGAAGAGGAGTGCACACTAGAAAAAACACCGTTAACGCTCACACACTGTGACCTGTAAGTTAAAAAGTCAGTTATCCAACTAATCAGGTGAGGATCAAGTTTAAGATGATGGCGGAGCCTATCAGCAAGCAGAAAGGGTTGTATGGTATTGAATGCTGAGGAAAAGTCTATGAATAAGAGTCTGGCATGTGTCTTCTGCCCCTCAAGATGCCTGAACAAAAAGTGCAATAATGTTACAACTGCATCCTCTACACCTCTGTATGCAAACTGCAATGGGTCAAGCTGTTGTTCAACATGCAATAAAATTTCAGACTTGATTATCTTCTCAGAAGTCTTCATCAGTAAAGAAGTCAGAGCTACAGGCCTGAAATCATTGAGTACCTTGGGGAAGCCACTCTTTGCTATTGGAACAATAACTGAATGTTTCCAAAGCTTGGGTACTTTATGCAGCTCAAGTGATAGTGAAAAAATATAGTGGAAAATGCTGCTCAGCTGATCCTTACAAGTTTTTAATACTTTGCCACAGATATTGCCAGGTCCAGGGCTCGTAGCCTTAGTTTTCTTAAAAACATTTGCCACATCAATAGAAAATGCTGGAGACATAGACAGAGTATCTTTAAAAACACCCATCTGTGCAGTAAAATTCTGATTTTCAAATTGAAGATTCGAAAATCGGTAATTCAATTATTTACCTTATTCTGAATAAGACTACATTGAGAATATGGTGCTTACATTCAATGGCCACTTGGGGGAGCCTGTCCCAGCAGAACCTGCATGTCCTTGGAAGTGGAAGGAAGCCGTAGTACCCAGAGGGAACCCACACAAATACAGGGAGAACATTCAAACTCTATACAGAAAAGACCAGGTGGGAATTAATACCAGGAATTTCTTGCTGTGAGGGAACAGAAATAACCACTCAGCCACTGTGCTACCCTGCATGTATTCCCATAATCAAACAGAATACACCGCATGCCTTAATCAGATTATTGCATACTCTGATTATGACCTTTTCAGGTTAAGTTAACCAGAAAATGCTGTTTACTTGTAAGAAAAAAAAAGTCACTCCAATCTCTGGATGGTGCTGTACCTCAAACAGAGAGAAAAAAACAATCAGGTTGCAGAAAGACAACAAATACAGTATCATTTCTCAGAATTTAAAAACATATATATAAATAAATACTCTTAAATTGGTTTCACATTGCAGATTTTTGGGCCAGACTGCCTTCCAGATTTCAAAAATGAGGAAATCAGGACTAATTCATTACAATAGCAGTTTAAGGTTGTGTATCACTTTATTGTACAGTAAGATAGTGCAGACTGCATACAATATCAAATGCAGCCCATGATATGAGAGTTACTGGGCATGTGCACAATGGTGCTGTCTAAAATCTATGAGCTAAAGCTCACGGATATAACAAGATTTCCACAAAGCAAAAATATATCTGTTAGCTTCTGAAAACTGTCTTCTGCTGAAGAATGCAGTATGCCTTTCTTGGGAATATGGTGGGTTGTTATGTTTCCAGAGGAGACAAAGAGGTCAGCAAATGTTGGGTGTAAGAATGCACAGCCCCCACCACACACATACCACATAAACACACACTGAATGCTGCACTTTGCTGCCTGGTTCTGTCAGTTTCACCCTGCTGCAATAAAATCCCCACCACTTACTCCAAAATATAACTGAGGAGCCAAATCTATACTCAACAAAAATATAAACGCAACACTTTTGGTTTTGCTCCCATTTTGTATGAGATGAACTCAAAGACCTAAAACTTTCTCCACATACACAATATCACCATTTCCCTCAAATATTGTTCACAAACCAGTCTAAATCTGTGATAGTGAGCACTTCTCCTTTGCTGAGATAATCCATCCCACCTCACAGGTGTGCCATACCAAGATGCTGATTAGACACCATGATTAGTGCACAGGTGTGCCTTAGACTGCCCACAATAAAAGGCCACTCTGAAAGGTGCAGTTTTATCACAGAGCACAATGCCACAGATGTCGCAAGATTTGAGGGAGCGTGCAGTTGGCATGCTGACAGCAGGAATGTCAACCAGAGCTGTTGCTCGTGTATTGAATGTTCATTTCTCTACCATAAGCCGTCTCCAAAGGTGTTTCAGAGAATTTGGCAGTACATCCAACCAGCCTCACAACCGCAGACCACGTGTAACCACACCAGCCCAGGACCTCCACATCCAGCATGTTCACCTCCAAGATCGTCTGAGACCAGCCACTCGGACAGCTGCTGAAACAATCGGTTTGCATAACCAAAGAATTTCTGCACAAACTGTCAGAAACCGTCTCAGGGAAGCTCATCTGCATGCTCGTCGTCCTCATCGGGGTCTCGACCTGACTCCAGTTTGTCGTCGCAACTTCGCACAGCCATTGAAGAGGAGTGGACCAACATTCCACAGGCCACAATTGACAACTTGATCAACTCTATGCGAAGGAGATGTGTTGCACTGCATGAGGCAGATGGTGGTCACACCAGATACTGACTGGTATTCCCCCCCCCCCCAATAAAACAAAACTGCACCTTTCAGAGTGGCCTTTTATTGTGGACAGTCTAAGGCACACCTGTGCACTAATCATGGTGTCTAATCAGCATCTTGGTATGGCACACCTGTGAGGTGGGATGGATTATCTCAGCAAAGGAGAAGTGCTCACTATCACAGATTTAGACTGGTTTGTGACCAATATTTGAGGGAAATGGTGATATTGTGTATGTGGAAAAAGTTTTAGATCTTTGAGTTCATCTCATACAAAATGGGAGCAAAACCAAAAGTGTTGCGTTTATATTTTTGTTGAGTGTACTTTAAAGCAAAAATTATTTATTTCAAGATGTACTGAAATAAAAGAGCAGCCTGTAAAATTAAAGTAAGATGCATGGTGTGCTAGCTCTGTCCGGTTTTCATTTGTTCTTTCTTTCTTTCTTTTAAATACTGTTAGAGGTGTAATTTTACATCTTAAGCCTGAGTTGTGCTTCTCTGTCTCCTCAGCTCTGTGTCGCTATGTACCCTCTCCGAGCCCCTCTCCATAGCCTGACGTGCACCTCCCAAAAATTGAAACTACGTCGAAACGACAAGGGCTGTGATTTTCACTTTTCTGGTTTCACTCCTTCCTCTCCCATCAGACTTAAAAGTTTCTGCAGTGCACACATGGATTACATTTCGATCATAGTTCCAATAGAGAAATATTTGGCAGAAAAGTCTGCAAATACAGTAGTGTTCAGAATAATAGTAGTACTATGTGACTAAAAAGATTAATCCAGGTTTTGAGTATATTTCTTATCGTTACATGGGAAACAAGTACCAGTAGATTCAGTAGATTCTCACAAATCCAACAAGACCAAGCATTCATGATATGCACACTCTTAAGGCTATGAAATTGGGCTATTAGTAAAAAAAAAAAAATAGAAAAGGGGGTGTTTACAATAATAGTAGCATCTGCTGTTGATGCTATAAACTCAAAACTATTATGTTCAAACTGCTTTTTTTTTAGAAATCCTGTGAATCACTAAACTAGTATTTAGTTGTATAACCACAGTTTTTCATGATTTCTCCACATCTGCAAGGCATTCATTTAGTTGGTTTGGAACCAAGATTTTACTTGTTTACTAGTGTGCTTGGGGTCATTGTCTTGTTGAAACACCCATTTCAAGGGCATGTACCCTTCAGCATAAGGCAACATGACCTCTTCAAGTATTTTGACATATCCAAACTGATCCATGATACCTGGTATGCGATATATAGGCCCAACACCATATCAACTCAAATCAAATCAAATCAGTTTTATTTATATAGCGCCAAATCACAACAAACAGTTGCCCCAAGGCGCTTTATATTGTAAGGCAAAGCCATACAATAATTACGGGAAAACCCCAATGGTCAAAACGACCCCCTGTGAGCAAGCACTTGGCGACAGTGGGAAGGAGTAAGAGAAACATGTCCATATCATGATGCTTGCACCACCATGCTTCACTGTCTTCACTGTGAACTGTGGCTTGAATTCAGAGTTTGGGGGTCGTCTCACAAACTGTCTGCGGTCCTTGGACCCAAAAAGAACAATTTTACTCTCATCAGTCCACAAAATATTTCTCCATTTCTCTTTAGGCCAGTTGATGTGTTCTTTGGCAAATTGTAACCTCTTCTGCACGTCTTTTATTTAACAGAGGGACTTTGCGTGGGATTCTTGCAAATAAATTAGCTTCACACAGGTGTCTTCTAACTGTCACAGCACTTACAGGTAACTCCAGACTGTCTTTGATCATCCTGGAGCTGATCAATGGGTGAGCCTTTGCCATTCTGGTTATTCTTCTATCCATTTTGATGGTTGTTTTGCGTTTTCTTCCACGCGTCTGTTTTTTTTTTTTTTTTGTCCATTTTAAAGCATTGGAGATCATTGTAGATGAACAGCCTATAATTTTTTGCACCTACGTATAAGTTTTCCCCTCTCCAATCAACTTTTTAATCAAACTATGCTGTTCTTCTGAACAATGTCTTAAACGTCCCATTTTCCTCAGGCTTTCAAAGAGAAAAGCATGTTCAACAGGTGCTGGCTTCATCCTTAAATAGGGGACACCTGATTCACACCTGTTTGTTCCACAAAAGTGACGAACTCACTGACTGAATGCCACACTACTATTATTGTGAACACCCCCTTTTCTACTTTTTTTACTAATAACCCAATTTCATAGCCTTAAGAGTGTGCATATCATGAATGCTTGGTCTTGTTGGATTTGTGAAAATCTACTGAATCTACTGGTACCTTGTTTCCCATGTAACGATAAGAAATATACTCAAAACCTGGATTAATCTTTTTAGTCACATAGCACTACTATTATTCTGAACACTACTGTATGATTAACTTTACAACACGGAGTCCAAAAACAAGGACGCTCAAATGACCAGGAATTCATGGAGGGGGAAACATTGATTTGGAGGTTGATGATTGTATAAAGAAATGGAGGTCATTGAGAGACAAATTAGTCTTGAACAAAGGGGAAAAAAGACCAGGAACAGTGGCGATGCATGTGGAAAAGTCCCTGGCTTGTTCTTCCTTTTGCGCCCCTACTATTCTGGTAGTAAATTGCAGTACGACACCCACCAACGTGATGGAGAACTTTGAAATGGTCGCACCCAAGTCAACATCATTGCATAGCCACAGAGTTACGGAGTTGTAGAAGCATAAATCAGGCTTTAGTGGAAATGTGTTCTTTAATGAGCTACTTTTTTATACAAGTACTATACTGAAGACCTACAAGTTGATTCGGCAAGGAAATAAATGTGTACTTCTTGTCCTCCTTTACAGCTCAAGGCTTTCCAGCATGCTCTGAGTTCACATGATTGTTCACGCAATGTTTACGTGAAGAAGAATGGGTTTACCCTGCATCGCAACCCCATTGCCCAGAGCACAGATGGCGCACGTGGCAAGATTGGCTTTTCGGAAGGGCGGCATGCTTGGGAAATCTGGTGGGAAGGCCCCCTGGGCACAGTAGCAGTTATTGGCATTGCTACAAAGCGGGCACCAATGCAGTGCCAGGGCTATGTGGCACTGTTGGGCAGTGATGATCAAAGCTGGGGCTGGAACCTGGTTGACAACAATCTGCTTCATAACGGGGAGGTGAATGGCAACTTCCCGCAGTGTAACAATGCGCCAAAATATCAGGTACAGCCAACAGGCACATCATTACATTTTGTCATATTTAAATGTTATGCTAAGTGGCCCAAATAATTTAATTTTCTGTTGCCTTTTATTGATTAAGTTGGTCTTTGTTTATGTTTCTAAAACCACAGCGAAACTGTGTTTGTCCTCAGATTGGTGAGCGAATACGAGTGATTCTTGATATGGATGACAAGACATTAGCCTTTGAGAGGGGCTTTGAATTTCTGGGAGTAGCATTTCGTGGACTGCCCAAAGCCTGCCTGTTCCCAGCTGTATCCGCCGTGTACGGGAACACTGAAGTCACCATGGTGTACCTGGGAAAGCCTCTGGATGGGTAGACGCTGAATAACCCATGCCACCACCAAAAATAACAGGACAATTGAGGGACTGATTGACAATCCTGTTTACTGCATCTTTTGAGGAAGCCAAACGCACATATTTCTTCCAAACAGAATGATTTTAATCTCAGACGTTGGGATTTTTATGACAGAGGGTCATGAACCTGCAAATTTTTGGGGACTGGCCACACTACAAGAAAGAAGGATGGATGTGGACTGTTTTTAGATGACAGAGGAAACATGTATTTCTTTTCATGTGTTTCAGTTTAACAGTCAGGTCTGGGAGCATGCACTGACGCCACAATTGGTTGGACACTACAGAACTGCCTTTGGTACTGGATGGCAATCACCCAGGTAGACAACTGGTCCATACCCACTTTGCAAAAGTAACCACCTGTCTGTTGCAGCCAGGTGAAATGTGGGTGACCCCCTTGGCCTTTTCCAGTTGGTGAGGTTCTCAACAGTCCTGCAGCTGGAGAAGGCAAATATTAATTTGATCATTTTAACCAGTGCCAGGTAAACATGAAGGGTTTTTCCCATTGATTCGGGGAGCCAATGACTTTTTGGGTTTGTTGGGCATCCCTTCCGATTTCACTGCCTATGCTGCAAAAACGCAGTAGAATGTTTTTGCAACTTTTTGTTGAATGCCATGAACAGTGCATGTTCATGCACTCGCATGCCGCCAAATCCTGAAACCATCCGTACATACAGTAAGGCAGGTTTCAAAAGTAAAAGTGGGATGCTTTGTCACTGTGCGGTTTCCACATAGCTGCAAGTATGACTGACTTCAAAGAAAGCAGATTTAACTAGAAGCAGACATTTTCTAAAAATTAATGATTTCAGTCTCAAAAAAATGAAGTGTGTACTTCTTCAGTAGAAGATGAGTACTCGCCCAGGGCCAGTGGTAATATTGGGTCCTGAACACAGAGATAGGTCTCTCACAGGCTGCAGTTGGAGAGTAAGTTTTAAGTATTCTTCTGTGAGTGCCCCCCAGGCTGGTGAAATTACAAATATGGTGGCGCACACTGGTCTAAACCCCCAGAACATACTGCCGAGCCACTGGGCCAGTGTTACTGTCTTCAATGGCCAGCTGTTATATGAATTTATGAAAACAGCTCTTTAAGAATGAACATGTTTGAAAGGCTAATAATAACTGGATCATAATGGTTTCATGCCAGCAGTGTGACCTGTTATATTTGAATATAAGTAAACATGGAGATGTAATTAACTATTATACATGTGCATGGATGCTGCCACATGAACTGTAACATCTGGTGAAACTATACCTGTGTCATGTTAATGTACATCCTTTTTAATGTGCTACTATAGTATTATACACTATTTATTTCTTAGGTTTTATCTCTATGGTACTATTGATACTGTATGATTATGAGACTTGCAAATAAAGTGCATAGTGCCACTGTTAAAATAAATGTTACTTGATGCATGTGCACATAATGTATGTTTGTCACGCTGATGGGTTTTCCCACTTCCTACTAGTTTGCACTTCTGTAAGTTTTTATGATTCAGAACTATATTGAATGTTTTTCATGATGTTTGCCTTCCTGGTGTGTGTGTGTCACACAGTATTTAGTGCAATTACATTCTTTCCTTGACCTATTGCTGTTACATCACCTTCAGCACTGAAGCTGTCACTTTCCTTGTCAAAAGAAGTCATAGAGCCACTCGCTCAGTGCACAAATAGGGTGACTGATACTGGAATGCAAAGCAGAAATCTTAATCTGCCCCTTTCTAAATAAGTTGAACACTTAGGTGTTTAGGCTGATGAATGAGATATATTTAAATGTATTCTAGTTTGCAGGTACAATACATTCTGCTGGGATAAAACATTGCATCTTCTTCCACAATCAAGTCTAACTTGTTACTATGTGTCATGACAACAGATGATTGAAGAATATAAAAGTTTGTAACTGAACCAAATTTCTAGAGCCCAAACAATACAGTTTTTGTTTTTTTGTTTTTTTTTGGAGCCTATGCTATTAGGGAGTAAAAAGATATATCTGCCAATATATACAGCAGGCAAAATGAGTATTGAACATGTCACCATTTTTCTCAGTAAATTAATTTCTAAAGGTGCTTTTGACATGACATTCTCACCAGCTGTCAGGAACAACCCAAGTAATCCACACATACAAAGAAATGAAACCGCAGATGTCCACAAATTAAGTTATGTGTAATAATGTGAAATGACAGGGAAAAAGTATTTAACACCTGAAGAAAGGGAGGTGAAAAGACATGTAAAGCCAAGACACCAGCTGGCATCTCTCAGTAATGAGCAATCCTGCCCCTTGTCAGTGTAAATTAAAGTCGGTTGCTTCAGTCCCACCTGATGGCCTGTAAAAATGTGTCTCATTACCAAGGTGTCACACAAGAAATATCTCATGATGGGTAAAAGCAAAGAGCTCTCAAGATCTTCCCAAACTAATTGTTGCAAAGAATATTGAGTATTGGTTGCAGAAGGATTTCTAATCTTCTGAATGTTCCAGTGAGCACTGGGGCCATAATCCAGAAGTGGAAAGAACATCATTTCACCATAAACCGGCCACGACTAGGTGCTCCTCGCAGGATTTCTGACAGAGGAGTGAAAAGAATTATCAGAAGAGTTGTCCAAAGACTACTTGTGGAGAGCTTCAGCTTCAGGTTGACTATTTTCTTAATTCAAGTGTTTCATAACAAAAGATTTATTACTTCTGATAAATGCATGGAAACAACTAATATGGCAGAGTTTGATCACTGATCTTTATCTTAGGACCTGTGGTATAACAAGCCCACAGATCCCCCTTTCCAGTTTTATTTGAATTATTCACCGTTATTCATTTATTCATGTTCTATACCTGCTTATTCAGTTCAGGGTCATGGGGGAGCTGTCCCAACAGTTCCATAAACGGACAAACACCTTCACATCTGCGGTCAATTTTAAAGTTTGCAATTCACCTAACCCGCATGCCTTTGGAAGTGGGAGGAAGCCAGAGGGAAGCCACCTGATCATGGTGAGAACATGCAAACTCCACACAGAAAGGACCTTCTTATTCACAGTTGTTCAAGCAAAAAATGAGATGAGAAAAACTTGCCAACAGGCAACTATTCCCGTTACATCACAGCTAATCATTTGGCCTGATTGTCCTTTATGTGTGATGGAAATCTTGTAGAATGAAATCATTTCTTGTCTTCACAAATTGGTGCAGCCATGCATGTGTTGAAAATGAAACCACCACATGTGCCTCCAGACAGAAGGATCAAAAAGAGAGAGTGTAGCAGGTAATGATTTGTTAGTCACAGCAGCTGGAGCGAAACTTTGTTGCCGACTGGCTCTGTAGGAGCTGCAAGCTGACAAGCAAATAAACTGACCTTATGCTGCAGGTAGAAGTAATAACATAGCAATTCTACAGAACCCGGATACGGAGTCCTGGAAGTGTCATCACAAAATGTTTTGCATGTGGAGAGAATGTGCGCACATTTTATTAGCTATATTGTGCGCTCGTACGTTTTATTATATTGTGCGCACGTTTTATTATATGCGCTCCTTTTATAATATTGTGCGCATGTTTTATTAGCGCTCGTTTTATTATATTGTGTGCATGTTTTATTATATTGTGCACTCATTTTATTAAATTGTGCGCATGTTTTATTATATTGTGTGCACATTTTATGAAATTGTGCGCTCATTTTATTATATTGTGCACTCATTAAATTGTGTGATCATTATATTGTGCGCACATTTTATTATATTGTGCGCACATTTTGTTATATTGTGCACACGCTCATTTTATTGTACGCTCGTTTTATCGTGCGCACGTTTTATTATATTGTGTGCACGTTTTATTATATTGTGCGCACGTTTTAAGCATCGTTTGAGTTAAACAGGCACGATCTACTTAAATGTGGCCACAATTTGTAAAACGTGCACTCAATATTGTCTTGACACATAAATGTTGGCTATTAGTCAACAAACCAGGAGCCAGTGTAATACATTTCCCCATTAGAAATAGATCTGGTCAGGGTATATCATGGTTTGGGTGCACAAGGACATATAGAGAACTCCAGCTACCCGACATGGCATCATCTGGAGTTTAAGCACATTTGCTGAGGGCAAAGCGTCAACCGGGGTCATATTATGGAGTTCATTTTGAATGAAAGGAAAAGTGCACACTTTTTATTAATTCAAGGGCTCAATTTAAGGAAAACGTGCACTCATTTTATTAATACATGGCCTCAATTAAAGGAAAACGTGTGCACAAATTATCATGGCCAGAAAAAATATCACTCTCTCCCGGGTTCCGTAGGACTCCGTACACGGCTGACTTCATTTCCCCAAATTTTTCTTCTGTTTGGATCTGAAGGGAATCTGTACATCTTGAAGCCCTTGTTGTGTCTATTTGTGCATCCAAATGCACAACAACCCGTCATTTTCAGTGAATAAATAAATAAAATGGAAATGGCTATGCGCATGGCAAGACCCTGGTGGCGAAGTCGGGAACTGAAATTTTGTCATATAATGTGTAGCGGGATGAAAATCCCGGGTCCCAATTGAAAAGACATTCCCACTAGCTTGGCTAACGGGAAGTTCCCCTTTGGCTGACCTGGTAGAGGAACGGTCTTTTGGTGCGAGCCGCGTGGGTTCGATCCCCCACCGTCGTCCCGGCCACGAAGGTCCTGCTGCTTCAATCTGGCGTCATAGCATGTGGGTCACAGAGTATGCTAACATGTGCCTATGACTTCGGGACGGAGTCAAAAATGGTGGGGAGATGTGTAGCGGGATGAAAGTCCCGGGTCCCAATTGAAAAGACGTTCCCGCTAGCTTGGATAACGGGGAGTTCCCCTTTGGCTGACCTGGTACAGGAACGGTCTTTTGGTGCGAGCCGCGTGGGTTCGATCCCCCACCGACGTCCTGGCCACGAAGGTCCTGCTGCTTCATAAGGAAGTTTCAAACCAAAAAAACTAGAACATAAAAAGAAAGAGCACCCCCTGACACCTAGAATTAAACTGTTGAATCTTTAAAATCATCCACTTACACTGAAAAAACAGAATGTTTGAACCAACTTAAAATAGTGTTACAATTTGTAAAAAACCCCTGAATGAATTAAGTTGTTTGAACTTAAGTTTGTAAGTTAGAGTTGATTTAACTTTCATATTGCTTGCATGTAAAAATAAAAGAATATTAATTATAATAATGACCTTTATTTTATTACAGTTAAGAATAGAATGTAGATTGACAACAACCAGTTTAACTAATACTAATCTTAAACCTGGCTATTCTAGTTTGCTGACAAGTCTCACTGGATGGAACGATGAGGTTTACACACCAAGCTGACCTGAAATGAACCAATGTACATTAAATTGACTTTATTTTAGTATGGCGTTGCTGTTGAAAATTATTACCCAATCATTTTGACTGGTTTTAGATGTATTGAAAGCAATAATAGACAAAAAAAAAATTACACTTATGTTGCAATATCAAAGTTTTTTTTGCATGTTTCTGTCTAAGTTAATAAAATATTTGTGTAGCTCGTGTGTTTTTATGCTTAAATGATCGTAAGTCAATACTAACACTCATCCAAGAGCATCTTCTCATGTTGACAAATTCAGCGCTGGGTCAGGCGAAAGCAGTCTGGCAAGCTGTCTCACAAAGCCAAAATAGCAGAGATGTCACTCTAACGAGAGCGCCACGCTGAGCAGTGTGCGACATCATATATTATTTTGTTGGTGTTGGAAAGAAAATCATTTGATTTGGGACTCAGAAGGATGTTGACAGCCGAGGTTATTCTGCTCCCTAGTGGTCGCAAGGCTGAACTGCATTAATAGCCGGTATGTGGGGCGGGAAAAGAACCACCTGTTTTCAATTCTGCTGTCATAGGCATAAAAAACACACACTAGATTGTTTCACTCTAAAGTTCTAAAGTTTTGTTGAAAAGCTTAGAGTGATTTTGTAGTAATGGTCTCCTTAGTCAACAGCCTTTTAAGCTATGGTGATGGAGTGACCTCTTAGTGTAGGTGACATGATATGTAATGCTTTTATGAGTATTTAAGACTAAAATTAAACAGTTTGAAATTTATCTTTTCTAGTGCAGTAGATAACTGAAACAAATGGTGATAGAAGCAACAACTTCAGGACAAATACTCCTTAGACATTAATCTTTTGAAAAACCAGATTGGCCATTTTAATTTTCAACAGGCAGCCAGGTAGGGGCCAATTGAATAATTACACAGGGGTCAAAATTAAAAGATGCTCCAATCATATTGAAAACTACACCACATTATTTGTCTGAGCATAAAGATTCCAAAAAGGCATAGTTTGGACCATCTCTGACTGAATGTTATAGTGTTATGGGGTAAAAACAGCAAAAATATGCCTTTTTCAAAGGTCAATTTCAGTTTGTACAGGGGTCGAAAGTTAAGGTTGCTCCAATTTTGGTAAAACACAGTGCAAATTATTGGTTGAGCTAATAGGATTAATAAATGGAATAGTTTTGACTGTGTTGAATGTTTGGTCTGCAAAGTAAAGGTCAAACAATGTCGACGACCATTGGATTCTATGATGTGACATATCTTAACCCGTAACATGAAAACTAAACATGACCCATGGTGAAAACTATTCCTTTTTAAAACCCCATTAACCAATAAAGGGTTAATAACCAATAAAGGGTTAAGGCTTCTACAAAGGAACCTGACAGACCCCATGAGTCATTCAGAAGCTTTTAAATAAGTAAGGTACTTAAGGCCTTCATTCCCAGAGGTACAATACCTAGTTACCAAGGGCAATTTGACATTTGACCCCAATGACCTTGACCTACACCACAATGGCTGACCCTGCCAGAGCAAGTCTGTAATCCACCAAATTATGTGCCACATTTGGTCCAAATTGGGCTGAAAATGTAATTGCTTGACCTTTGCCAAAATGAATTCTTTCAGAGCAGTTTTGGGGTCAACCTTCATTGATATACCAAGTTTAGTATACATCAACTAAAGCAGTGGTTCCCAACCTTTTTTCTCTGCATGAAGACATGATAGTTTTGACTGTCAAGTAAGTGTGTTATTATGAATTTATTGAATAGGTGAACTCTTAATTTTTATCACCTTGAAGCAGACAAAACCTTGGCCACTCCCTATGACCTTTGGTGCTTCCTAAGTGGGGTTTGATCATCATGCTGGGAACCAGGGAGCTAAGCAGAGTAGGCCAGCAAGCAGACATGGGTGATTGAGCTTTGGTAAATTTGACTTTGTGTGGGCAATTCCAGAACCTGCGTCTATACAAGCCCTGACATGTCCAGCTTGTCCACAATTTCTTGGATAGTCACACGACTGAAAAGCCACAGAAAACCGTCTGAATCTTCCGAATGGTTGACGAGCTGGGCATACATGTCCTGTGAGACTTCAACACGAAGGCGCTGTTGCTGCGCCATCAGCTTCGTGCCGATGAATTTTACCGCCACTCTTTTCATGGCAAAATCTTCTTTCACAGTGGAATGTGCCGAAAAAGTGCTGATGTCCACCTCTTCCGCAATTTCTCGGAT
Organism: Thalassophryne amazonica; assembly: GCF_902500255.1. Taxonomy (NCBI): domain Eukaryota; kingdom Metazoa; phylum Chordata; class Actinopteri; order Batrachoidiformes; family Batrachoididae; genus Thalassophryne; species Thalassophryne amazonica. The sequence goes on from NC_047103.1 coordinate 67,460,025, forward strand.
AATCACACGACGGTCCCATATCTCCACAGCGTTCACTTTGGAAATGATCCGGTCATTTCAGCGTGTTGATACCGACCGGAGCGTGGCTCGCTCTCCACCGTTGTGCGGCCATCTTTAAACCGGTTGTACCGCTCCTTAATCTGTGTGATGCCCAGAGGATCCTCACCGAAAGCTGTCTAAATAATCCGAATGGTTTCCACCTGACTGTCGCCCAGTTTGTGGCAAAATTTGATGCAGTCGCGCTGCTCCAGTTGTTCCGCCATTTCCTTGCAAAGAAAAAATGACGAGAGACTACACCCATCCTCAAACAAAGGCTGCTTACAAGCAAATGATGCAACCGACAGGCGTGAAAAAAATCACGCATGCGCACGAAGGTTCAAAGTTGGCTCATGCAAGCACACGTGATTCAAATCCATCAGGTTTTTGAAAGAAATAAAAAGGTCAGATACTTTTCTAACAGACCTCGTATGTGTCCTTAGCTTTGGAGGAAATCGGAGGGAAGACTTGAATTTTGGCCTTTGACTTCAGCGATTGACCTCTGGTGAATTAATCTCACCTGGGCAATTCAAGAATCCCTGACGTGTGTACTAAATTTGGTGGACATCAAGAGCAAATATAGTTTTGACTTTTCACCCCAATGACCTTTGCCAAAACAAATCCATTATAGTGCAGTAGATAAATGAAACAATCCTTTAAATTGTGATACAAGCATGAAATTCTGTACAAATAGTCCTTAGACATTACTCTTTTGGAAAAAAAAAAAATCGATTGGCCACTTGAATTTTCAATAGGCAAAGTAAAGGTCAAACAAGGTCAGCGTCCATTGCATTCTACCACATGTGACATAACTAAGCATGACACATGGTCCAGACTCTTTCTTTTTAAAAGCCTATTAACTCAGTCAATAATTTGCATCATGTTTTATCAAAATTGGAGCAACTTCAGCTTTTGACCCCTGTACAAACTGAAACTGACCTTTGTCATCATTGTTGCAGTTTTTACCCCATAACTCCATAACAGTGAGTCACAGGTAGTCCAAACTATACCTTTTTGGAATCTTTATGAACAGACAAAATGATTGGAGCTCCTTTTAATTTTGACCCCTGTGTAATTCTCCAATTGACCCCTATCTGGCTGCCTATTGAAAATTCAAGTGGCCAATCAGTTTTTTTTTTTTAAAAAAAAGGAATGTCTAAGGAGTATTTGTGCTGAATTTGATGCTTGTCATTATTTTTAAAACTTTATGCACATTAAATATGTCTGAAGCTTTTGTAGAGTACTGCGGCAGCTACTTCTGATTATCCAATCATTTCATTGTGCATATTCATTTTAGCAAGGTCTTTAAAAACAGGGCTTTCTATTGTGTACATTCACAGTACAAATCCAGAGTTTCCCCACAAGATGTCAGTGTGGGATTGACGATCATCTTTGACAAACATCTCACTTCAGTGCTCCTCTAAATGTGGAGTATACTGTGTATCCACAAGAGGGCTGTAATCGTTTTGTAAACAGCCATGAGAGTCTAAACTTGACTCTAAAGTTTTTCTCCACTCTGTGTAGAACTGTGACGTGTGATTATACTTTCAGGAAGGGTTAAATTTACTGCAATTTATTACTGTGAAATGACATTAAAACATTGATTACGTGGCCAATTCTAGAACTGATGCAATGGATGAAATGATTCTGAAAATTACTACATATGAAGGTGTAGAAACAAACATGCAGATTTTCAACATAGAATGTCTATTTGTGGCATAATAAAGTGGGTTCAAAAGAGCTGAATAAAAACAAAATCTTTCTATGTTAAAAGTCATGCACTTGTGCCCCAATTCGGTGGATCCACCACACTATGCAGTCGACGTAGATCTGTATAATTCTCTCCCATGGTGGATTATCTTTGTGCTTTTACTTCTGCTATTGTTCTGTGTAACTGCACTGTCTTATTTCTGGCCTTCCAGGGGTCGTGTGTTCACATTTCCACGTTTAATTGGTTGACTTTATAACTACTGTTATTCTGCCTTGCCAGATTATTAGTTTATTCCTGCTCTCTCATGTTCTGATTTCCCAGTGTTTATGCCATTCTGTTGCAGACCTTTGCTGCCATTACGTGTTCCTGAGTTTTTGCCTGCCATCTTGGATTTGTTCGTTTTGGTATTACAATGACCTACTCCTTGTATTTTGGATAAGCTGTCTGCTGCTACCTCAGAAAGACTTGTCTGTTGGACTGATCATCCGTGTGTCTGACCTCTGCCAATTTATGACCAAGCCTGTTGCCAGCACTACAAACATTTGTGCATTTATCCCTGTGAAACAATAAACCTGCTTTCATTGTGGTTCTCTGTGTTGGGGTCCTCTAACTAGCTATTATATTTTCCAGTTGCTGGGGTCCTCATCACTGAGACAACTGCATGCTACTTCATGATCAGAGAATGATGCCACTTAGCCATGATGTTGAGTTGATGTTGTGTGACAATGCAAGTAGCCCAGCTCATCTGAGTCTCCCTTCAGTAAATCACATCAGACAGTTTTTCCTGAGTGGTGACTCTGCACAGGTTGTTTTTGGAGTGGGGGGGGGGGGGCAGTCAATGTTGTTCCAGTTTTGAACATGATAAATTTTTTCAGGACCTTGGTCGGATTCCTGGCTGCCTTAGGTTGCCTTGTGCTTGGCTTGGTTGGATCAGTGTCGGCATCATGCAACTTGGCCTTAGGTTGCCTTGTGCTTGGCTTGGTTGGATCAGTGTCGGCATCATGCAACTTGGCCTTAGGTTGCCTTGTGCTTGGCTTGGTTGGATCAGTGTCGGCATCATGCAACTTGGCATCAAAGTTATTTTACACAGCTCATGTTGAGTGGTGTGCCTGGTCAGAATGACTCAGCTGGAAATCAGCTGAGGTGCACTGATTTGCAAGTTGACCTGTTACTACATGAAATATCAGCAACTAAATTAGGTGTGACAGTACAGTTGTATGCAAAAGTTTGGGCACCCCTGCTAATTTTCATGATTTTCCTTTATAAATCATTGGTTGGCTGGATCAGAAATTTCAGTTAAATATATCATATAGCAGATGAACACACTGATATTTGGGAAGTGAAATTAAGTTTCTAGTATTTACAGAAAGTGTGCAATAATTATTTAAACAAAATTAGGCAGGTGCATAAATTTGGGCACCCTTGTCATTTTATTGATTTGAATACATTTAGCACTAATTATTGGAACACAAAACTGGTTTGGTAATTAATTACTTAATTGTGTGTGGTCTTCCATTTGGAAATGGAAGACCACAGGCACAGTACTAGTTAAGGACCAAAGTGGCAGGCCAAGAAAAATCTCAGATAAGCTGAAGAGAAGGATGGTGAGAACAGTCATAGTCAATCCACAGACCTGCTCCAAAGACCTACAACATGATCTTGCTGCAGATAGTGTCTCTGTGCATCGTTCAACTATACAGCACACTTTGCACAAAGAGATGCTGTATGATGCTGTAATGCAGAGGAAGCCTTTTGTGTACACGTCACAGAGTTGCTTGAGGTATGCTGAAGCACATTTAGACAAGCCAGCTTCATTTCGTAATAAGGTGCTGTGGACTGATGAAACTAAAACTGAGTTATTTGAACATAACAAGGGGCGGTATGCATGGCTGAAAAAGAACACAGCATTCCAAGAAAAACACTTGCTACCTACAGTAAAATTTGGAGGTGGTTCCATCATGCTGTGTGGCCAGTGCAGGTACTGGGAATCTTGTTAAAGTTGAGGGTCACATGGATTCCAGTCAATATCAGCCGATTCTTGAGAACAATGTTCAAGAATCAGTGACAAAGTTGAAGTTGTGCCGGGGCTGGATCTTTCAACAAGACAATGACCCTAAACACTTCTTAAAATCTACTAAGGCATTCATGCAAAGGAACAGTACAACATTCTGGAATGGCCATCTCAGTCTCCAGACCTGAATATTATTGAAAATCTGTGGTGTGATTTTAAGTGGGCTGTCCATGCTCAGAAACCAACAAACCTGAGATGTTTTGTAAAGAGGAATGGTCCAAAATACCTTCAACCAGAATCCAGACTCTCACTGGAAGCTATAGGAAGCGTTTAGAGGCTGTCATTTCTGCAAAAGGAGGATCTACTAAATATTGGTGTATTTTTTCTGTTGGGGGGCCAAATTTATGCACCTGCCTAATTTTGTTTAAAGAATTATTGCACACTTTCTGTTAAATCCTAAAAACTTCATTTCACTTTTCAAATATCACTGTTTGTCTGCTATATGAAATATTTAACTGAAATTGCTGATCCAAACAACATATGATTTATAAAAGAAAATCATGGAAATCATCAGGGATGCCCAAACATTTGCATACAACTGTAACTTAAGTAATTGGTCAGCTGACATAAAGCCATTACAGCAGTACCTCAGGATTCACCGGACAGACCTAGTGCTAAAAACATGCAGTCATTGCCTTAGGTCACTAGTTAGAGTCCAAGACTCACAACTATGCAGTTATGCTGCATTCGCATGTCGTCTGCAACTGGCTGACAGAAAACTTGATGTTCTATTATTACGTCCACCAAGGACGTAACAGTTGGCAAATATAAATATAAATACTGATCAATATTGGTTTGCTGGCTACTACTGTTCCTCATCTTCTCGTCCTCTGTCTTCCTGTTACTCTTCCTCCCCCTGAATGAGGAGTTTTTCAGTCTGTTGGTCCTGCAATTGGGAAGGAGCAGTCTGTGGCTGAAGAGGCTCCTCTGGTTGCTGATGACGGTGTGCAGAGGGTGACTGGCTTTATATAGGCTTTGAAGGATTAAGACAAAACTACTTCACATATTTTCACCATATTTGCACCACAGACATATATTAGGGCATGGAAGACTCCACTGAATTTTGGAAGTGATCCGGATCCGGATTGGCGGATGTCAGAAATCTCTGCTATTGTTTTCAATGAGAGGTTGACAGAAAAATTGTGACACCTCTGGCTGTGAACGTACAGTGATGACACTTGTCATCAAAAGTAAAAAAAAAAAAAAAAAAAAAATCTACTTTTTCTGTTTACCGCAGCAACAAGGACAAACTGGATGTTGTTTTGTCTTTAACAAGGAGGAAATACGGACAGGGAGAGATGGATTATTTAAGTACAGTGAGTCACCTGATAATTATAGTGGGCGATTTTAACATCCACACAGATGCTGAGAATGACAGCCTCAACACTGCATTTAATCTATTATTAGACTCAGTTGGCTTTGCTCAAAATGTAAATGAGTCCACCCACCACTTCAATCATATCTTAGATCTTGTTCTGACTTATGGTATGGAAATTGAAGACTTAACAGTATTCCCTGAAAACTCCCTTCTGTCTGATCATTTCTTAATAACATTTACATGCAACATCACTTCCTCATTTCCTCTGACTCTGCACTCTTTATGAAAAACAACTCATATAATCATTCATTTCACTTATTTATAACATACTTTTTCTAATCAACTCTTAATTTTTAACACATTAATACTTCATTTAATCATACTTGTCATGTTAGAATCATCTTTAGACATATTCCATCGTCTTCACCACTGAGTTCATTCCATGGGCCTCCCCATCTGCAATGGAAAAGTCCGGTATGACCTCACTTAGTCCGGGAAAGTACCAAACACTGTTCAGTTTAATCCAACAGCATGTATATTAATCCCATGGCACGTACTATATTCCAAGATGAAAACAAGCTGAAAGCAAGCTTAAAGTCATCTTTCCTGACAACATTTACTCTGATGGACTACCCAGCAGTGGGGAATAAGTTTCATTACACTAGAGGTCTTTCAGAAAGCGCTGTAACTAGGTTTAAGGATATGATTCCTTCTTTATGTTCTCTAATGCCATATACCAACACAGTGCAGAGTAGCTACCTAAACTCTGTAAGTGAGATAGAGTATCTCGTCAATAGTTTTACATCCTCATTGAAGACAACTTTGGATGCTGTAGCTCCTCTGAAAAAGAGAGCCTTAAATCAGAAGTGCCTGACTCCGTGGTATAACTCACAAACTCGCAGCTTAAAGCAGATAACCCGTAAGTTGGAGTGGAAATGGCGTCTCACTAATTTAGAAGATCTTCACTTAGCCTGGAAAAAGAGTCTGTGGCTCTATAAAAAAAAGCCCTCCGTAAAGCTAGGACATCTTACTACTCATCACTAATTGAAGAAAATAAGAACAACCCCAGGTTTCTTTTCAGCACTGTAGCCAGGCTGACAAAGAGTCAGAGTTCTATTGAGCCAAGTATTCCTTTAACTTTAACTAGTAATGACTTCATGACTTTCTTTGCTAATAAAATTCTAACTATTAGAGAAAAAATTACTCATAACCATCCCAAAGACATATCGTTATCTTTGGCTGCTTTCAGTGATGCCGGTATTTGGTTAGACTCTTTCTCTCCGATTGTTCTGTCTGAGTTATTTTCATTAGTTACTTCCTCCAAACCATCAACATGTCTATTAGACCCCATTCCTACCAGGCTGCTCAAGGAAGCCCTACCATTAATTAATGCTTCGATCTTACATATGATCAATCTATCTTTATTAGTTGGCTATGTACCACAGGCTTTTAAGGTGGCAGTAATTAAACCATTACTTAAAAAGCCATCACTTGACCCAGCTATTTTAGCTAATTATAGGCCAATCTCCAACCTTTCTTTTCTCTCAAAAATTCTTGAAAGGGTAGTTGTAAAACAGCTAACTGATCATCTGCAGAGGAATGGTCTATTTGAAGAATTTCAGTCAGGTTTTAGAATCCATCATAGTATAGAAACAGCATTAGTGAAGGTTACAAATGATCTTCTTATGGCCTCAGACAGTGGACTCATCTCTGTGCTTGTTCTGTTAGACCTCAGTGCTGCTTTTGATACGGTTGACCATAAAATGTTATTACAGAGATTAGAGCATGCCATAGGTATTAAAGGTACTGCGCTGCAGTGGTTTGAATCATATTTATCTAATAGATTACAATTTGTTCATGTAAATGGGGAATCTTCTTCACAGACTAAGGTTAATTATGGAGTTCCACAAGGTTCTGTGCTAGGACCAATTTTATTCACTTTATACATGTTTCTCTTAGGCAGTATTATTAGACAGCATTGCTTAAATTTTCATTGTTACGCAGATGATACCCAGCTTTATCGATCCATGAAGCCAGAGGACACACACCAATTAGCTAAACTGCAGGATTGTTTTACAGACATAAAGACATGGATGACCTCTAATTTCCTGCTTTTAAACTCAGATAAAACTGAAGTTATTGTACTTGGCCCCACAAATCTTAGAAACATGGTGTCTAACCAGATCCTTACTCTGGATGGCATTACCCTGACCTCTAGTAATACTGTGAGAACTCTTGGAGTCATTTTTGATCAGGATATGTCATTTAATGCGCATATTAAACAAATATGTAGGACTGCTTTTTTGCATTTGCGCAATATCTCTAAAATTAGAAAGGTCTTGTCTCAGAGTGATGCTGAAAAACTAATTCATGCATTTATTTCCTCTAGGCTGGACTATTGTAATTCATTATTATCAGGTTGTCCTAAAAGTTCCCTGAAAAGCCTTCAGTTAATTCAAAATGCTGCAGCTAGAGTATTGACAGGGACTAGAAGGAGAAAGCATATCTCACCCATATTGGCCTCTCTTCATTGGCTTCCTGTTAATTCTAGAATAGAATTTAAAATTCTTCTTCTTACTTATAAGGTTTTGAATAATCAGGTCTCATCTTATCTTAGGGACCTCATAGTACCATATCACCCCAATAGAGCGCTTCGCTCTCAGACTGCAGGCTTACTTGTAGTTCCTAGGGTTTGTAAAAGTAGAATGGGAGGCAGAGCCTTCAGCTTTCAGGCTCCTCTCCTCTGGAACCAGCTCCCAATTCAGATCAGGGAGACAGACACCCTCTCTACTCTTAAGATTAGGCTTAAAACTTTCCTTTTTTGCTAAAGCTTATAGTTAGGGCTGGATCAGGTGACCCTGAACCATCCCTTAGTTATGCTGCTATAGACTTAGACTGCTGGGGGGTTCCCATGATGCACTGAGTGTTTCTTTCTCTTTTTGCTCTGTATGCACCACTCTGCATTTAATCATTAGTGATTGATCTCTGCTCTCTTCCACAGCATGTCTTTTTCCTGGTTCTCTCCCTCAGCCCCAACCAGTCCCAGCAGAAGACTGCCCCTCCCTGAGCCTGGTTCTGCTGGAGGTTTCTTCCTGTTAAAAGGGAGTTTTTCCTTCCCACTGTCACCAAGTGCTTGCTCACAGGGGGTCGTTTTGACCGTTGGGGTTTTTCCGTAATTATTGTATGGCTTTGCCTTACAATATAAAGCGCCTTGGAGCAGCTGTTTGTTGTGATTTGGCGCTATATAAATAAAATTGATTTGATTTTGATTTGACCTGATAATAAGTAAATGTGAATAGTTTGTGATATTACAGAAAGCAATTCATCTATAACGTCACAAAAAGTTAACTTTTTAAGATGCCATCAGTGCCAGGCCTTCCTGTTTTAAAATAATGCTGTTTAGGTGTAGGTGCACAGGCAGAAGAAATACATGGTAGAACTTTTGCTCATTGAAAATGGGGGCTTCCACTTCTGCCTGAAATCTTTGCATAGTACTGCATTTATTGTATGTTGCACACAACACATGTTGCAAAATGTGTGTTCTAAGTAAGTGTGAATAAGTTCTTTTCCCCTACGCATAAAAGCATATGCCATGTAAAAGTTTCATTGAATTGTAAAATTGGTAAAATAATATTAGTAGTAACTGTTCAATTGAACAGTCATGTCGGGGACAGATAATTGCTTCGATGCTCTAGCGGTCCAAATGTCCGAAAAGGCAGTTAGCTAGCAGGCTAACAGAATGCAGCAACAGCAGTACTACAAAAAACTGTTCAAAACAGCAGGGAGACTTTTCTGTCCTCTAATCTGCCTCGGGACTTTAAAGTTTCTCCATGTCACGTCCTCATTCGGCTTCTGGTCTTGCAGTGGGGAAGTGCTAAAGCTCAAGGTGTCTGCCTGCATGCTCCTCTGCTACTGAGGGGTTTCTAGGTTAGGAATTATGCCATTTCCACATCAGGCTTGGGGAGTAACGGAATACATGTAACAGCGTTAAGTAATTAGGATACAAAAAAAAGGTAACTGTATTCCGCTACAGTTACAGAAAAAAGGCGTATTCAGATTACAGGTATATTTAGTAAAAATGGGGATTAGTTCGCAGGATTACAATTTTAATGCATTTTATGATATTATCTGTACATAAAAAATTTTTTTTCTTTGAAACGAAAACGTCCCTTCATGGACAGCGACATAACGTCTCCTAACCGGGCAAAATATTGATGAAGTACCTGGATGTTAATGCATTTTCAATGGAGATCCGCGACTGAACACACTCAGAAAAATGCTCGCAAAATACGTGTTAAAATGCCATTTTGACCTGGATATCGAGCCAGTAAAATTAAATTACATTAAATTATGTCAGGAAAGTATTAAACTTACTCTGACACACACACATTCCCAAATATTAGTGTTGAAAGTTACACAGATCTTGGCTGTTCAAGCTGCTGAAGCGTCCTGCAGCTGCTGCTGCTGTGTTCAGCGCAGCGCGGCTCCTAGAACCATTACATTTACACTCAACAAAAACATAAACGCAACACTTTTGGTTTTGCTCCCATTTTGTATGAGATGAACTCAAAGATCTAAATCTTTTTCCACATACACAATATCACCATTTCTCTCAAATATTGTTCACAAACCAGTCTAAATCTGTGATAGTGAGCACTTCTCCTTTGCTGAGATAATCCATCCCACCTCACAGGTGTGCCATATCAAGATGCTGATTAGACACCATGATTAGTGCACAGGTGTGCCTTAGACTGCCCACAATAAAAGGCCACTCTGAAAGGTGCAGTTTTATCACACAGCACAATGCCACAGATGTCGCAAGATTTGAGGGAGTGTGCAATTGGCATGCTGACAGCAGGAATGTCAACCAGAGCTGTTGCTCGTGTATTGAATGTTCATGTCTCTACCATAAGCCGTCTCCAAAGTCGTTTCAGAGAATTTGGCAGTACATCCAACCAGCCTCACAACTGCAGACCACATGTAACCACACCAGCCCAGGACCTCCACATCCAGCATGTTCACCTCCAAGATCGTCTGAGACCAGCCACTCGGACAGCAGCTGAAACAATCGGTTTGCATAAACAAAGAATTTCTGCACAAACTGTCAGAAACCATCTCAGGGAAGCTCATCTGCATGCTCGTCGTCCTCATCGGGGTCTCGACCTGACTCCAGTTTGTCATCGTAACCGACTTGAGTGGGCAAATGCTCACATTCGCTGGCATTTGGCACGTTGGAGAGGTGTTCTCTTCACGGATGATGCGAAGGAGATGTGTTGCACTGCATGAGGCAAATGGTGGTCACACCAGATACTGACTGGTATCCCCCCCCCAATAAAACAAAACTGCACCTTTCAGAGTGGCCTTTTATTGTGGGCAGTCTAAGGCACATCTGTGCACTAATCATGGTGTCTAATCAGCATCTTGATATGGCACACCTGTGAGGTGGGATGGATTATCTCAGCAAAGGAGAAGTGCTCACTATGACAGATTTAGACTAGTTTGTGAACAATATTTGAGGGAAATGGTGATATTGTGTATGTGGAAAAAGTTTTAGATCTTTGAGTTCATCTCATACAAAATGGGAGCAAAACCAAAAGTGTTGCGTTTATATTTTTGTTGGGTATATATTATATTATATATATATATATATATATATATAAATAAATAAATAATATTTTTACACTGTTATCCTTTATTGACCGAGTTTCATTCATGAAGTCAGTGGTGTGGGTACACATCTCTATGTCTGAGTGTGACTGTGAGCGACACAGCGTGGGTCATTATAATCTCATTATTTTAAGGTGCAAATTTAAAAAAAAATCCCCCGTCTTGTCGAACAATTTTAATCACTAACGACAAGTATTTTAACTAGACATTGGTCTAGCAGTGGAAAATATCAACTAGACATAAGTGAAGAGTTGTTTATCATCCAAATATCACGGACAAAGTGACAAGAAGAACCAAAACCACTTACTTATGGAAGGAAATATTGTCTCCCTTGTTCCTCCGTTTGTGGCTTTGCCAACATGCGCAGCTTTCCGGCATATTCCACCTGTTTCTTGAACATCTATGCACACAAATCACTAACTTGCCCGGAATTAAAATGGCGATCACACCTCCTTACTGACAGGATTTACTTAATGGTTTTCATTATGCTTTTGTTCTTATTTTGAAAGTTCAATAAGTGGACTGATATGTTAAACATGGTGCAAATGCTATGTGAAAGACTAAAGTAAGATAATTTTATGTTTACTGAACAAGTAGCATACTTTTTTTTTTTTGTATATTGTTCTGCAAGCCACTTTTAATTACAAATTCATCTGCACACCACCTGAATTTTCATTATCCTTCATTTGTTGCCATTTTTTGTTTTGCTGAAAATTTAGCAGGTGAACACTGGGTGTGTTTAAACAATATAGTGGCGCTCTTAATTCATAATGTGAAGTAAAACAGAGCATGCCATGTAAAAGAAACGGTTTTATTTTTGCTTAATAAACTGTACTATGTGGTCAAGACTATTTATATTTAGTTTCTTTGGTCTGTATTAGCATATTTGATATTGGAGTAATCCAGAAGTAATTGAAAGTAATCAGATTACATTACTTTAATATTATGGTACTTGGATTACGTTACTGACTACATTTTTCAACAGGTAACTAGTAACTGTATCGGAATACATTTTTAAAGTAACCCTCCCAACCCTGCTCCACATCCACTCTGATGTTCTTTCAAACCAGTGGGCCTTCAGAATATTGAATAGTCACCAGTTATGTCACTGACATGAGGTTCGAGTTCCATGCTCTGGCATTCTTATGATTACACTCCACATGGCCATGCAAAAAGACCTGGGCACATATCCACAAAGCAACTCAAAGACCTCCTTACGTAGCCTAAAAATTCCTGGCAAGGAATCTTAGCCTAAGAGTGATCCAGGGGTGTCTGAGAGCAACTCTAAGCAAGGAGCAGACAGAAAATCCTATTGTGAGGAGGCCTGGCTGAACCCATTGCTAGGTATGACACAGTCCTCTAAGAGCTGTGATTGGTTGTCACAGAACGAGAAGGAGAAACAAAAAACGATGCACTCCATGCACCTTGTTATGAATGGACATGTGTGCGTGAGTTTATTTAGTAAGTTCATTATAAGTACATAATATAATTGTAAATATGTTAAAAATACATGCATGGCGCAAGAAAGTAAAAACACTTATTTCCATTGTGGTCCATTTAGAAATCAACTGACAAAATAGAAGTAATAATAAAATAAAATAACAACAATAATAATACTGATAATAATAATAAAAATAATGACATTGTGTGCATATGATAACAAGAACATAATTTATAAATACATTAAGACAGTAAATTAACATAAAAAATTACATAATTAACAGGAAGAAACGGGTTGAGCTCTTCTAAAAACTGTTGAGGTCTAAGGTTCTAAAAACATTCTGGACTTACACACCATTCCAACTCACTGAAGAAACTTTGCATAGTTTATTACCACCCATGAAAAATGTCAGTTACCTATTTTATAAACACTACTTAATTGAGAGCCCGTGGATCCCTACGGGCAACACGATAGTTATATTGATTAGCTTATTGCTACATTTACTCTCCATGCTGGTAGTTGCACACAAGCAATGAGTGTGAGAAGTGCTGGTATGTGTTGTAATCCAAAATGAGAGGAGAGATTGCAGAACGCGTGAAGTATTGCAGAACACATGCAAAGTCTGATCTTGTGAGCATCTACAAGAAGATGATAGAGCAGACTGCAGTAATAGCAGAGGTGTCTCCCTTCTGTCGTATGCTGGAAAAGTACTCACAAAAATACTCCTGCTAAGGCTAATTAAATCTGTGGCTCAAGACATACTTACAGAAAGTTAATGTGGTTTTCAGAAAGACCAATGTACAACGGACATGATATTCGTTGGTAGATCCAGGAAAAATGCAGAGAACACCACCAAGACTCCTATATGGTCTTCATTGAGTTGACCAAGGTGTTTGACGCAGTGAATAGACCTCTGTTGTGGAAGTGCTCAACTGTTTTGGTTGTCCTGGAAAGTTCTTAGCTGTTCTGAAGTCTCTGCATGATGGAGCCATGGTCCGGGGATCTTAGGAGGAGGCAAAAAATCCAACGCATTTCCAGTCTTCACTGGAGTCAGGCAAGGCTGCATGATTGCACCCATGATCTTCAACTTGTTCCTCACTGCATTGGTGCTAGCAGCAAAGAAACACATCAACCCAGAAGACTGCATCCATTTAACCTAGCGTCTTGACAGCAATCTCTTCAACCTGCGAAGATTTAGAGCACAGACAAAAGTCCAGCAGGAGGCTATTCTCAAGCTCTGGTACGCATACAACGCTGTTGTTACGGCTGCTCAGCAGAAGGGACACAGAGAAGCCTTAATGCCTTGGATATCACATACACACAAGCCAGGCTCAGTGCTAGCACCAGAAAGATGTACGTTATGAGCCACAGTGCGTCTGACACAGGTCCAACAAACTTCCAGATCAAGAATATTACACTCAACAATGTCAAATTCTTTACCTATCTTGGTTCAACACTTAGTGCAAATTGGGACATAACAGATGAGGTTCAAAGGCGCATTGGGTCTGCCTCTTTTGGAAATCTCTCAAGCAGGGTCTTCCACAACAGAAACCTGTCAGTCCAGACCAAGGTTGCTGTCTACAGGGCTGTCTGCTTGCTTTATGTCAGTGACCCCATGTGGACCCCATGCAGATGCCACAGTCACACCCTTGAACACATTCATACCCGTTGCCTTCAAAGGATACTTGGGCTGAAGTGGTGGCACAAGGTACCGCACACAGAGATTCGACGGCGGGCTAATATTGAACCACTTGAAACTTTACTCTAACAGAGACAGCTCAAATGGGTTGGACATGCAATACACCTGTCGCCTAATCATCTACCAAGACAGGTATTGTATGGAGAACTCTCCAAAGGCAAGCGTTCTGTAGGAGGTCAGCACAAGAAGTACAAAGACCAACTGAAGACTAACTTAATGGACTGTGACATTGAACCACTGAGCTGTGTTCATCGAGAACTTGTGTAACACCTCCTTCCACGACTGGAAGGAAAGGTTCTCCTCAAAACGAAACTATTTCAGGTTAGATGCCAGGTTCGACCACTGGAGCAGAATGGGCAAATAATAAGACCACACGACAATGGAAAAGCGGTTTATATTAGAACATTTATATATCCAACTCCCCTTTTCTTTTGAATACAATAAGGTTGAACACAAAGCAAAACATAATGGGCCCAAAAACAAAATGCAAAAATAAAATTTACCCTATGGGTGTTACCAGTTTTATGGTTGTGTAAGTCTACACTAGGAAGCTGTAGGTTTTTTGTTCTTGAGCCTCCTCCTTTTGTCTCCTCCTCTTGTCAACAGCCGTGGGAAGTTAGGGAGGCGCAGATTCGTCCTATCACTCAGTGGAATCAAAGTTCAGCCAGTCCAAAAGAACTCAAACTCTCTCTCTGGATCCGTCGGAAGTTGTCGATTTGGGTTGGCTCGCCACTTTTGGACTGGTTCAGCTCGTGGAATCATACATAAAAAAAAAACCTGGCCTGTACAACACAGTCAGAGTGATATTCAAACTCAGATACATCATCACTCTTTACCATTTAGTTTAAACAGTGTCAACCACTCCTAATTAACAAAACAATAAAAAAAAAATCATCAAAACTGCTCCTTACCAAAGGTTCATGAATCATGGCTCTCCCAAGGCCTCAACACTAACGCCCGTGCGACACCCACGCACTACAGAACAAATACTTCTTTTAGTGCCTAACACAACATCTTACTGCTGTGCTGGTGCACAAACACACCAACACACCACGATTTTTTTCACGTATGTCTAAAGGAATGGTTACCAATGGTTACTAACTTAACATTTTCATGAGCACCGCTCATTGTATCCATTACTGTATTATCATGAATTCACATCACAGTTTCTGGTCTCAAATTAAGCTTACTCACCTGGGAGAGCTCCAATGACAAAAAAAAAACTAGACAGAGCGATGCTCGTCTCACTAGTGATGGTCAGTGTTTCTCTTTTCTTTCTCTGCCAGAGCAGTCTTTCCTCCTGCTCTTGCGTCGCTCAAAATGAGTTCTCCTCCTAAAATCCCATTTCCCTCCTTTTCTCTTTTTCTGCACATACCGAGGGGCGGAGTTAACCTCCCCCTCTCTCCCCGAGATTTTCCAATTAAGACTCATCTACCTCCAAATCCCTTTCAAAATAAAAGTTTATATTTAGCTCTGTTTAATTTGGCGCCTTCTCATCTGTCACCACTTTCATGAACTGGGTTACACCCTCCCCCTGTGAAAGACGGCACGTCCTCGTGCACCTGATCTGTGGCTGCCGTATCCCGGGCATGATCAATGTGTGTCAACTTAATCAGCGATAATTGAATCGGTATCACTCAATGAGTTCAAAAATACGGTGCTGAGACCCTGGAGGAATGACTGAACCACCTCTATTAGGGGGTGTCCAAGTTCTGTGTAATGGAGTCTTTTAGGTTTTGTCCTTTGCCTGGTTGAACGCCTGACCATACCCTGCACCTCTCTTGGTGATTCTGAATGTGGCGTGTTGAGCTGAGCATCACTTTGGGAAGAATAATCAGTACTCTCAGGGGTGAACACACCAGCTTCCTCATCAGGAAAATCATGAGGCTGAGGAGGCTCTTCGCATGGTATGAAAGAGTCATTTCCACCAGTGCAGTCTGCTAACCTTTTGGGCTCTGAGGTTTCAAGCTCAAGCGAGTTTATTAAAGCAGGGGTCTCACGCTCAATTACACCACCCGCTGCCTGATTAGTCCCAGGCAAGGTATTTGACACGGTGGATTCCACAGTTACGAATTCCATGGGATAAGGTTCATCATCTGATCGGTCATATTCATCAACCATCTCCACTGCCTGGATGTTGACGGGTCCTCGGCCTCCTCACCACTGCTGGGGTGGGCTTCTCCGAGGCATTCACGGTCAGAAAACCACAGGGCAATAAGAGATCCCTATGCAATGTGCGCATAGGTCCCTTTTGTCCCTCCTGACACACTGTGTACACAGGGAGATCACCTGCACGTGAGACAACTACATAAACCTCGGCCTCCCATCTATCTGCCAGTTTATGTTTGCCCCGCAATCGCACATTCCGAACCAGCACTCGATCCCCTGGCTCTAAGCTAGAGTCTATGACCTTCTCATCGACCCTAAGTTTATTTCGCTCAGCAGACTTTTGCGCATTTTTTCTGCAAAGTGCATAACTCTCCTTCAGACGGGTCTTCAGTTTTTGCACATACTGTGAGTGGGACAAGGACTGATGATCATTAACAGGAAGCTCAAATGCGAGATCCACACGGAGCCTCGGTTTCCTCCCAAACATGAGCTCGTAGGGAGCGAACCCTGTGACCTCATGTTTTGTGCAATTGTAGGAGTGTACCAATGGTTTAACATAATCTCTCCAATGGGACTTGTCTTTACTGTTCAAGGTGCCTAGCATTTGTAACAGCGTTCTGTTAAAGCGCTCGACCGGATTCCCTTTTGGATGATAGGGAGTTGTTCTGGTCTTTTTCACCCACGGCATGGTACACAGCTCTTTTATAGTGCGTGACTCAAAATCCGGTCCCTGATCACTATGTAGTTTCTCAGGAAACCCATAATGCACTATAAAATGGTCCCACAAGCATTTAGCCACAGTGTGTGCTTTTTGGTTTGGTGTTGGTATTGCCAAAGCATACTTTGTGAAATGATCAGTTATTACCAGTATGTCCTTGGTATTACTTTGATCAGGTTCAATGCTTAGAAAGTCCATGCAGATGAGCTCCAACGGTCTACTGGTCTTTATATTGACCATTGGGGCAGCTCTCTCTGATGGAGTTTTCCGGCGCACACAACGCTCACACGTTCTTATCTTCTCCTCGACCATTGATGACATTTTAGGCCAATAAAACCTATCCATCACAAGATCAAGAGTCCGTTCGACACCGAGATGACCCATGTCGTCATGTAAGCTTTCGAACACTAACCCTCTCAGCTCTCTTGGTAGCACCAGTTGGTAAGTGGCATTACTGGCACTTTGTCTTTTCCTATACAAAACCCCGTCAATAAGTTCCAACTTCTTCCGTTCTCTCAACAAAAGTACAAACTCAGGGAGCTCTCTTTTCACTGAAGGTGAAGGTGTTTCACCTGATTTCATGTAGGCAATTATCTCTCTTATGCTGGGATCTGCATGCTGCCTCTCTGACAGTTCGGTTAGAGAGAGAGAAGGGATTACAGGTAACCCATGGTCCTGCTCACCCTGGAACCCTGGGGGCAGAGCTTCAGAAGAGAGTGTTATGGATTCAATCAATGCAATACAATGATCAGAATGTTCTGATGTCTCAGGTACAAGATAGACATCGTGCCGCTCACAGATGGCCCTTACCTCCTCCGGCCAAACCACAGAGGTCTCAGCCTCGGACAAGTGATTAACAGCAAACTTACTGATTCTCTCTTGCTCCTTCCGTGAAACATGGTCGTCAATTAGCTCGCCATGCGGCCTCCTTGAAAGGGCATCTGCATCCAAATTCTGTTTTCCTGCCCTATACTGCAACTTGAATGAATAGGTGGAGAGGGCTGACAGCCACCTATAACTAGTGGCGTCCAGTTTGGCAGTGGTGAGAATATAAGTCAGGGGATTGCTGTCTGTGACAACCGTGAAGCTAACCCCGTACAGATAATCACAAAACGTCTCAGTAATAGCCCATTTAAGTGCCAAAAACTCCAATTTATGGGCCGGATATCTGGCCTCACTCTTGGATAGCCCCCTGCTTGCAAAAGCTACGACCCTCAGCTCACCACCTTGCTGTTGATACAATGCTGCGCCCAACCCTGTGGTACTAGCATCGGTGTGGAGCACATATGGCAGTTTAGGGTCTGCAAAACCCAAAACAGGTGCTGAAGAGAGTTTTTCGATTATGGTGTCAAAGGCCTCCTGACAGGAGTCAGTCCAGCGCTCTCCAAACGTTCCTTTAGGATCATGATACTGAACAGACTTCGGTTGGGTTTTACCTCTGCGAGCCGGGGGATACCCAGCAGTTAGCACATTCAAGGGTTTCACGATTCGGGAAAAGTCTTTGATAAATCTACGGTAGTACCCGCAAAATCCCAAGAAGGACCTCAACTCCTTGAGGTTTCTCGGCTTTGGCCAGGTTTTAAGGGCTTTGATTTTTTCAGGGTCTGTTTCAACTCCATTTTGTGAGACAATATGGCCCAGATACCTAACTGAGGACTGGAAGAACTTGCATTTCTCTGCTGAAAGTTTGAGGCCATATTCTTTCAAACGAGCGAGGACTCGTAGTAGTCTCTCCTCGTGCTCTTCCAGTGTTTCTGAAAAAATTATTAAATCGTCAATAAATACCAGCACCTCCTTCAAGTTTAGGTCACCCAAACAGCGCTCCATGAGGCGCTGAAAGGTGCTGGGTGCGTTGGTGACCCCTTGTGGCATCCTGTTGAATTGATAAAATCCTAAAGGGCACACGAAAGCTGTTTTCTCCTTATCAGCTTCTTCCATCTCAATCTGGTAATAGCCAGATTTTAAATCCAAAACCGAAAACCACTTTGAGCCGGTTAAGGCAGAGAAAACCTCTTCCAAGTTAGGAAGTGCGTAGGCATCCTTGACTGTCTGTGAATTCAGCTTACGATAGTCAATACAGAGACGTACAGAACCATCTCGTTTCCGGACCACCACAATTGGGGATGCAAAGGGGGATTCTGACTCACTAATCACACCAACGTCAAGTAGTTCTCTAAGATGCTTTCGCACAGCATCCACATCCTGTGGATGCAGTGGTCTGGCTCTTTGTTTTAAAGGGGATTGATCTTGGAGTTTGATGTGATGCTTGACACGAGTCGTGTGGCCAAAGTCAAGGTCGTGGTGTGCAAACACCTCAGGCATGGAGTTCAACTTCTGCGTTATCCTCTCCTTCCAGTCGGCCGACAAAGAGAGTCAGAAAAATCAAACTGCAAATTTGAGCTAGGTTTGGGCTGGTCCGTTACAAGATCAGACGGGCTAAGCCCAGACTTATGTAGCATCACTTCCTGAACAGCATTTACTTCAGCTATCACCGTCTTTGGTGAGATTACCACATCATGTTCAGTCTCATTTCTGACAATGACCGCTATTGTCCCAAGGCGTTTGTATAATAAAAATGTTATTGTGCTGTTTTGCACCTGTCTTAAAGTAACCCTGAGAATGTATTTGTTATTTAATTTTGTTTTAGCACTCTGGGGTCAGTCTGAACTGGGAGCGAAGAGCTGGATGTACTTGTTATTATTACACTGATAGCACGACTTTGTTTTTTGTAGCCACTAACGACTGGGAGTGAAGCATGCTGGGATCATTCGGAACTGGGAGCGAAGAGCTGCTTTTATTATGTCTTTGTAAGAGAGAGAAAATAACTTTCAGATGCCTGTTGATTAAAGAAATTATGTGCGCCAGGGAGGTTGAGTTGGCCACTCACCCTCCCTTCGCGGACACACTAGAAAAAAGGGAGTAGAACCATGCTTCAACAGAGTCTGCTGCGGGTTAACGTACGAACTCCCAGCCGGTTGACAGGCGCACTCTGCTGAAGGTGTTGGCTCTCCACCTTAAAGGCGTCACGGTAAGAGAAAAATGCGCTGCAACCACTTGTGTTTGATGTAACTGCTTTTGTGGGGAATAAATATACGCCTTTTTATTCTAGCAAAATGCAGTCTGTGTGATCATTTCTGTGTGCCGATCTGACCGAACCTTGTGTTTCAAAACATTTTTGGCGTTGTCGGCAGGATACGGTTACGCTCAGACTACACACAGAAATGTCTTGCTTTAGATTGGGAAAGAGAGATGCGGAGGTGGCATCTCAGCAGGAGTCTTGCTTTAGATTGGGAAAGAGAGATGCGGAGGTGGCATCTCAGCAGGAAGAAGTGGTCCCGGGGTGGGATGGGATCACTTTTAAGGAAATAGGCCAGCTTCTACGGCGACGTGGGGGACGCCCTGGGCCGTGGACTGGAGCGATTCCCACCGCGACTCCGCCAGTTTTATGTGAAATGTTAAAACGGGTGGAGGTTAAAGAGAAAGCTCCGTTGGGAGGTATTCATGAAATGATGTGGATTTGTGCAGAAGCCTGGAAAGAGCGGGTTTTAACTTTAGATACAGTCCGCTCATCAGAATGTGCTAAATCACAAAAGGTGACAAGATTAGAACAAGTGAAGCAATTGGAAATTCAAGCCGAAGAAATAGACGGTGTACCAACTTCCTTCTTGGCTGAAAAATGTAAACAAAAAGGATTGAAAGTGACTTGTGTGTCAGGGATGCGCCCTGATATGTTTGAATTGGCCTCATTGTTGAAAGAAATTGTGCAGGGAGAAAAGAAAGGAGTGAAACCTAGTGCCCCTCCCCTACAGGAGGAGGAGGAGGAGGACTCTGATGATGATCAGCTGCAAATAGCTGCAGTCCGGAAAGGAAAGAAAGGCAAAAAGAAGGGAAAAATAAAGAAAGGCGTTCTTGGAGCTTTGACCCTTGCGAGGAAGATTAGGATGATGGTCAAACTCTTGTGGCCCGCCGAGAATTAAAACAATGGTTCACAAGTGATATTAGACCCCATGTGTGATTGGAAATATTTTGGAAAAAATCAGTTCAAGTCACCTCGGCTTTAGTGGACACAGGAGCGGAGGCCTCATTGATTCATGGAAATCCAGAGAAAATGAAGGGACCTATAGTTCCCTTAACTGGATTAGGCGGACAATTGGTGTATGGAAAAAATATATCGATACCGCTTAAAATTGGAAATATGCCAATTAAAGTGTACACTGTAATAGTGACTCCAATTAATGAATGGATAATTGGCATGGATATTTTAGCTGGAATGACTTTGCATTTAGAACAGGGTAAATTTCAATTTGGGATAGCAAACATAAGAATGATTCTGGTGGGAAAAGTAAAAATGAAACCTTTTCCCATTCCAGAGGCTACATGTGTGATTAATCAGAAACAATGTCGTATTCCTGGAGGACAAGCAGAAATTACTGCAACCATAAAAGACTACTTGGAGGCAGGAGTTTTGAAACCAGTGACAACAAAATGGAATAATCCATTGTGGCCAGTCCGTAAATCGGATGGTACATGGAGAATGACTGTAGACTTTAGAGGTCTAAATAAACATACACCGGCTTTGACTTCAGCTGTACCTGATGCTGTGAGTATAATTGAACGAGTGCAACATCATAGTGGTACGTGGTATGCTGTTATAGATTTGGCCAATGCATTCTTTACCATACCAATCCCAGAGGATAGGATGGAACAGTTTGCATTTACGTGGGAAGGACGGCAATATACATTCACAAGATTGCCACAAGGATATTTACACAGTCCCACTATTTGTCATAGAGTGGTGGCGGAGCATTTGGAACAGTTCCAGGTTCCAATGAGAATGATGATCTCACATTACATTGATGACATTATGCTTCAAGGAGATACAGAAGCAGAAGTAGTGGAATATCTACCGAAATTAGTGACTCATATGAAATCATTTGGCTGGGAAATTAATCCAGCAAAGATTCAGGGACCAGCTCAAACAGTGAAATTCTTAGGAATAGTTTGGAATAAAGGAGAGAGGGAAATCACACAGGAAGCTAAAGAGAAAATAGCTAACTTTCCAGTACCTCACAGTAAGACAGACGCACAACGATATATTGGTTTATTTGGATTTTGGAGACATCATATTCCACATTTGGGACAGCCTTTATATCGATGCACTAGAAAGAAAGAAGAGTTTGTATGGGGAGAGGAACAACAATGCTCATTTGATATGGCAAAGGAAGCCATACAGCAGGCTGTGTCCTTAGGAAAAATGCAATCAGGACCAGTAGAACTTCAAGTGTCTGCTCTAAATGATTATGCTAATTGGAGCTTATGGCAAAAACAAAACAGGATACGAAAACCTTTAGGATTCTGGTCGAGAAAACTCCCGGACGCAGGTATGCGTTATACACCTTTTGAAAAACAGCTTTTAGCATGCTATTGGGCGTTGATTGAAACTGAATCACAAACGGTGGGACATGAAGTAATGATGAGGACACAGATACCTATTCTCTCATGGGTGATGAGTAATCCCACCACTCACCGAATAGGGACAGCTCAGGAGGCTAGTGTGATAAAATGGAAATGGTATGTGTCAGAGCGTGTAAAACCAGGTGAAAAAGGGGTGTCATTGCTGCATGAACAAGTAGCTGATGCTCCTGAGGAAGATGAGGAACCTTTTGAAGTTCAACCATTGGAGGAATTTCCTGTTAAAGCAGGAAAAAGGTGGGATGATTTGTCAGATGATGAGAAAAGTCGAGCATGGTTTACTGATGGTTCCTGTCAATATCAAGCAGGAAAAAGGCGATGGAAAGCAGGAGCTTTTAATCCACAATTAGGTCAGTCTCTGGAAGAATTAGGAGAAGGAAAAAGCAGTCAGTGGGCGGAGTTGAAGGCCGTGCATATGGTGGTCATGCAGGGAGGACCACAGGGCCTCCATATTTATACAGATTCATGGTCAGTGACCCAAGGACTACTTACCTGGATGCCTACATGGCATGCCACTAATTGGAAAATACATTCTAAAGAAGTTTGGGGAAGAGAATTGTGGGAAGACATTTGGGAAAAGGCTAAAACAATTCCTATTACTGTGATGCATGTAGATGCACACACTAATGGACAAGACTCAGAAGCTTTATATAATAAAGCTGCAGATCAATTAGTAAAAGTAATGATTGAATTAAGACAATCCAGCCCAGGATTGGCTAGATGGGCTCATGTCAAAGCAGGATATTGGGGGGTTCAAGGTACCCTAAAATGGGCCAGAGATCGAGGTATTGATCTAAAATTGGATGATGTGAAAACAGCAATCACTGAGTGTGAACAATGTCAACACCACCGGAAGGGTGTTCCTCAACATTTGCATGGGCAGTTAAATCGTGGTAAAAGTCCCGGTCAAATTTGGCAGTTAGATTTTATGCAACTGTTAGTATACTCTATCAGGGTGAAGAAAAATGGATAAATGTGCCTGTATCAAAGTGTTATGTAAGAGAAGACTAATAGTTGTCATTCTACCCGTAGTTACACTTGTGTTGTCTAGGCTCGGATTGATGCCCTGCTGGGAGTTGCTGATCGGGCGATCGAGGACCACAAGAGGCGGGCGTCGCTATGGCAACCAGTGGAAGCCCCGGGATTGGAGGTGTCGGCTGCTGGGTCATACTCCTCCTTGTAGGTGGTGCCATGGTCTCCAGCTGCTGGAGATGATGGAAGGAAACGAACTTGAAGAGATACCATTGTTCCAAACAGGATGGAAGAACTCCGCCAACAACAGAATGCAAGATGATTACACCTGCACCAGTAATTGCAAACTATGGCGATGTGTGAACTGTTTTGCCAGACACCATATACCAGTATTTACTATGGGATGTAATGTCACTCTTAATGCTAGAGTGAACATGTGTGTGTTTAATATGACAAGTAAATCGTGTAGTAATGTCAGTGGAACCACCTGGACTATTAAACCGTGGAGTAAAGTAATGCTCAGTAATAGTACTGAAATTAAAGGGAGGAGATCATTCCTGTACATGCTGTGGGTACTACCAACAGAGGCTAAGGCAACACAAACCCAGGTTGCACCTTTGATTGATACTTGTACTTATTTGGCACAGGCCACAATAAAAACGAAGGTATATTGGCAAGTTACCTTTCCAAAAATTCCAATTTGCAGAAGACGTCAAAGGGCGTGGTATGACACTCTATTAGGAGGAACAGGAACTGTCCTGGGGGTGTCGAATACAGTAGATAATGAGGTAACTAGAACAATGCTATCTAATACTGGACAATATTCGTCTCAAGCGCTCCATCAGGTTGGAGAGTGGTTACCAACCACATTGGTGGGGCAATTACAAAATGCTAATTTATGGCAAAAAAGTTTTCAATGGCAATTGAAATTATGGAATGAAACTTATGATGCATTTAAAAATATTTCGCATATGGGAAATTGGACAGCATGTACATTACAAACCATTCATGCAGAGGCTCAAAAGGAAAGATTTCAGCGAATAGTTACTACAGGGAACTATCATGATTGGAGAAGGATTTGGAACATTAGCAACACCTTATGGTTAAAGCTACATCCAGAATATACACAATGTAATGAAACAGTATGTACTGGGTATTGGACCCAGTACAATGTGACACAACCAAAGGTTGTTTGTAAATATCAAGTGTTACCTGTGATAACGGCTAATGGTTATTGGTTCTTGCATATGGATGGAGAGTGGTTAGAACCAAAAACTAATACGACTTTTGATACCAAAATGTGTGACAAAACAGATAAAGGTATGGCCTGTGTGCTGCAAACGGGATATGCCAATCCATGTCTAACCGACTCAGAGGTTGTACTTTGTGACTGGACTAGGGAAACACCAAGAGAAATGTTGTGGCAGATCGGCCCACATGCTCTGTGTGTTGCAACAATGAAAAATAATTCACAAGTACCTTCGGTTCCGTTTACTGGCTGCCTGAACAATGTGCACTTATGGCATTGGGGAGACCGGACGTATCGTTTGACTAATTATTCTGTATCAAGTCGGCTGACTTCGGTACAGTGGGATGTATTGCATTCCCCATGGAGTCTTTCCCTGGAGCGTTTCAAATGCGCATTGGAACAATCTACGGAAATTCAGCAATTAATAGAGTCACTTACGTCCAACATCTCCAGTCTCATGGTGTCTACATTGATAGCTAGTGACCGGGTAAAACATGTGGCAAAATTAGTACAGCAAGCATCAGCACATCATTGGTGGGATATCTTTTCAGGGATGTCTGTCACTGCCAGGAGTACCTTAGTGCCACCTTTGATACTCTTAATTATAGCAATATGTGTGATGACTTTTTGTAACACTTTTACGTTTAAGGCGAGAGGTGGAATGGGTAATATTTCAACGAATGCGATGAAATTGACACTGTTAATTCATGATCCTTTTGGAGTAAACCAATATAATGTTACATTAGACCCCACAACATCGGGTTTTGTATGAGTATATTGTTTGGGACAGGTATAATCACGACTATATTACTCAAAATTTTGTAATCACTGGAAGAAATGTGGGAAATGCTATGGCAGGACATAATCGTTGGAATAGGCTGGAGCCCAGCCTTACCTGAATCTGTTGGTGGTTACATAAATTGACTGGTGCAAAACACCAAGAGTGGAATGTATAATAAAAATGTTATTGTGCTGTTTTGCACCTGTCTTAAAGTAACCCTGAGAATGTATTTGTTATTTAATTTTGTTTTAGCACTCTGGGGTCAGTCTGAACTGGGAGCGAAGAGCTGGATGTACTTGTTATTATTACACTGATAGCACGACTTTGTTTTTTGTAGCCACTAACGACTGGGAGTGAAGCATGCTGGGATCATTCGGAACTGGGAGCGAAGAGCTGCTTTTATTATGTCTTTGTAAGAGAGAGAAAATAACTTTCAGATGCCTGTTGATTAAAGAAATTATGTGCGCCAGGGAGGTTGAGTTGGCCACTCACCCTCCCTTCGCGGACACACTAGAAAAAAGGGAGTAGAACCATGCTTCAACAGAGTCTGCTGCGGGTTAACGTACGAACGCCCAGCCGGTTGACAGGCGCACTCTGCTGAAGGTGTTGGCTCTCCACCTTAAAGGCGTCACGGTAAGAGAAAAATGCGCTGCAACCACTTGTGTTTGATGTAACTGCTTTTGTGGGGAATAAATATACGCCTTTTTATTCTAGCAAAATGCAGTCTGTGTGATCATTTCTGTGTGCCGATCTGACCGAACCTTGTGTTTCAAAACAGCGTTGTACAGGTAAAGTGACCAAACAGTTCGCCACAAGCAGACCACCTGGCAAGGAGGGAATTGATGGCTGTTCAACAACAGCACTCTTCTCATTTAGGGAACCCCTGACAGTAACTAGTCCCTCCAACGCCATAGTACAACCAGTGGGAACCACTTGTGGGTTGTTTCCTAAAAGTTTCACCGACCCTAGTTTGCCACTTTGTCCTTGTTTGTGTCTAAGCTCCAGGACTTTGAGCACTGCTCTGTAACCATGTGGCAGGTTAACATCAGCGATACCAGGAGCCCGATTTGAATACAACACATCAAGAGTGTTTGTGCCAATAAGGAGTTGCTCTTCAGCTCCTTTTATCATATTTGGGACAACTAGGGCCAATGTTGCAACCTCGGCTTCCAACCCCACAAAATCTTTGGGGAAGGTGATATTCAGCTGCACGTAACCGAGATATGGGACCTCTTGTCCATTTGCACCTTCCACCTCCAGCAAGTCATCCAATGGCCAAATCTGTTGGTCCCTCAGGTTGTTTTCATAAAAGGTCCAAGGGACCGTTGTAACCTGGGACCCCGT
This sequence comes from Thalassophryne amazonica, assembly GCF_902500255.1. NCBI lineage: Eukaryota > Metazoa > Chordata > Actinopteri > Batrachoidiformes > Batrachoididae > Thalassophryne > Thalassophryne amazonica. The sequence goes on from NC_047103.1 coordinate 67,486,613, forward strand.
ATCTAAAAGGCAATTCACCTCCCGCCCTGCTACTAACACTTGAGCAGTACATTTCATTCCTACTAACCCCTTTGGCACCCTGCGGTTTTGGTTCTGAGAGGGTCTATTCTTGGCTGCCTTGGATGTGCGGGGACATGCATTTTCTGGCTCAACCCCTGTTTGTCCCACAACAGGAGTTGCATTTAGTTTAAATGAGGGAGCTCAGTAGGATGTCTCTCAGATTCCCATTGCTGCTGCCTCTGTTGCAGTTCCTTCCTTTTTGTCGCTACCAATGCTGGGTTAGCATCATTAGTACATTTAGGAGCTGTGTGTCCATTTTCCCCGCAGCGAAAGCAATACCAGGGGCGGGGTTTATTAAATGGTCTGTTCTCCGAAACCGGTGGAGGCGGAGACATCTGGGGGCTCGGTTTTAGTGGGGGGGGGGCATCCTTGTGCAGTGAGTCTCACTTGCATTCTCGCTCCTTGTTGCCAATTTAGTAACCTGTGCTCGTAACTCAGCTATTTGTTTTCTTATTTGCTCCGCCTCATCCGCTTCCCTTTGTTCCGAACCACCACTGGTACTTTGAAGCTGAGACCATACACGAGGTTTGGAACCACCTAGTGGTTGCTTGGAGGCACTAAGGTGCTTCTTCATGCGCATTGCTTTATTAGCATGTTTATCTTCCACCGTACGCAGCTGGAGTAACAGTTCAGAGAAGGAGGGTGGGTGTTTCAACTTTTGCTCAAGTTGGAGATCAGCGATCAACGCATCATCCCAACAGCCTCTGCAAAATTGCTTCAACAAGTGTCTGTCTGACTCACCCGCAGGTATCCCTCCCCTCCTCATAGCGGTACTCAGCACAGCATGAAGTCTGTGGAGGTAGTTTGAGGGATTCTCACCAGCATTCTGCAATGTGCCCAAAAATCTAGCAAACAGTTCATCTCCATCCTCTACCATACCATAAGCGGAGTCAAGGAGCTGCAGGTATGCTAATGGTGATGCTTGAAAACCAAGGTGTTTGACAAAATCGGAGGCTGGGGGTAGAAGACTCCCCACGATTTTACTTGAATGGTTTAAGTCAGATAATGTTGGGTCTGTTAGGAGAAGTTCCACACTTGATCGCCATGTTTCATAGTCTGCCTCATTACTTGGTCGTGGTGATTTACCAGAAAAGGCTCGAAGGCGGGAGCCAATATAATGATAGGGCGGAGCTTCTTCATTCCTCACAATATGTTCCGCCACAACCTTCTGTACCTCAGGTGGGTTCACATCTTTAGCCATTAAATATGCATACGGATTTGCGGTCACCGGTGATTTAACCGATTCTGGCCGTTTGGTCAGGTTTTTCTCTGGTACGGTTGCGTACCCTGAAGTGAGTACGTCGCGGGTTGGCATAGGGCTCTCAATGGTGCTAGTGGGACTGAAACTCGACTGAGTTGCATTGAGGGGAGGTAACACTGAATCTACACCACCACCTTCTGCTGGAGGAACGCTTCCTACTGAGGCGACTTCTGCAGAGTTAAGCTTAACCAACTCTTCCTGTAAAACGAATTCGAATGACTTCTTGGTCATTTTAGCAATAGCATGCAGTTCAGAAACATAACTCTTGGTGGCACTAGCGGCTGGAGAATACACACTAGAAAGTGCTCGGACCTGGAATGTTATGTCAGGTTGAGTGGGACTTTTATATGTAAGTGGCAACACTGGAGTAAGGCTTTCCATTGCAGTACCAAATGTGAACTCAACTATCGCATTGCCATGATACTCAGAGTCTGGATCATCTATGTGAATAATTCTGCTCACTGATCCATGCGTTACTAAATAATCCTGAAGCGCATTATCAACTTCAGTCCCGGTTAATCCATTAATAATAACCGAATTGGGAATTTTGATTGATTCACGCCTCACTACATCCATCTTACTGGTATGGTGATATTTGCTCAACAATTCAACTCAGCTCTGGTTTACAATGAACAAAAAGCAAATTAAAAATATGAGTGGACTTATTAATAACCCGACTGCTCCTGGCTGGCTCACCAACTTTGTAACACCTCCTTCCACAACTGGAAGGAAAGGTTCTCCTCAAAACGAAACTATTTCAGGTTAGATGCCAGGTTCGACCACTGGAGCAGAATGGGCAAATAATAAGACCACACGACAATGGAAAAGCGGTTTATATTAGAACATTTATATATCCAACTCCCCTTTTCTTTTGAATACAATAAGGTCGAACACAAAGCAAAACATAATGGGCCCAAAAACAAAATGCAAAAATAAAATTTACCCTATGGGTGTTACCAGTTTTATGGTTGTGTAAGTCTACACTAGGAAGCTGTAGGTTTTAGTTCTTGAGCCTCCTCCTTTTGTCTCCTCCTCTTGTCAACAGCCGTGGGAAGTTAGGGAGGCGCAGATTCGTCCTATCACTCAGTGGAATCAAAGTTCAGCCAGTCCAAAAGAACTCAAACTCTCTCTCTGGATCCGTCGGAAGTTGTCGATTTGGGTTGGCTCGCCACTTTTGGACTGGTTCAGCTCGTGGAATCATACATAAAAAAAAAAAAAACCTGGCCTGTACAACACAGTCAGAGTGATATTCAAACTCAGATACATTATCACTCTTTACCATTTAGTTTAAACAGTGTCAACCACTCCTAATTAACAAAAAAAAAAAAAAAAATCATCAAAACTGCTCCTTACCAAAGGTTCACGAATCATGGCTCTCCCAAGGCCTCAACACTAATGCCCGTGCGACACCCACGCACTACAGAACAAACACTTCTTTTAGTGCCTAACACAACATCTTACTGCTGTGCTGGTGCACAAACACACCAACACACCACGATTTTTTTCACGTATGTCTAAAGGAATGGTTACCAATGGTTACTAACTTAACATTTTCATGAGCACCGCTCATTGTATCCATTACTGTATTATCATGAATTCACATCACAGTTTCTGGTCTCAAATTAAGCTTACTCACCTGGGAGAGCTCCAATGAGAAAAAAAAAACTAGACAGAGCGATGCTCGTCTCACTAGTGATGGTCAGTGTTTCTCTTTTCTTTCTCTGCCAGAACAGTCTTTCCTCCTGCTCTTGCGTCGCTCAAAATGAGTTCTCCTCCTAAAATCGCGTTTCCCTCCTAAAATCCCATTTCCCTCCTTTTCTCTTTTTCTGCACATACCGAGGGGCGGAGTTAACCTCCCCCTCTCTCCCCGAGATTTTCCAATTAAGACTCATCTACCTCCAAATCCCTTTCAAAATAAAAGTTTATATTTAGCTCTGTTTAATTTGGCGCCTTCTCATCTGTCACCACTTTCATGAACTGGGTTACACTTGCATCTTCACTACTGGCTATGCTCAGAAGGCAGAAGCGAGAAGGGAAAAATGCCACCAACCAACTCACCATCAGGGCCAATACATCTGCGATGTGTGTGGATATGTGCTTGCTGCCTGAATTGGCTTGGTCAGCCATAGAAGAACACAACAAAAGTGAAAAGTCATGGAATGATGTCATCATTGACAACGATGGACTGCCATAATAAATAAAGAAGTAATCAAAAGTTATACAAATTGTACAATGAGATTTGTCAGTGCAAACAGATACAGTAAAAATAAAAACAAGTATAAATAGTCAGAATTATAAAATCCTACAGAACAGTGCAATGAAAATCTGTGCACAGTGTAGGAGAAACAGGAAGAATATAATGTGTTTTGGGATATTTGAAATGATCACTTATGGATAATTTTACCTTGAAAAGGGCACCACTTATTTCTAAGTATAAGTACTTTAATTTAAACATTCATTAATTGATTAGTCTCAATTTAATTACTCATTCTCAATGTCTAAGGAGTAAGCTCCGCAGGTCAGATCCGACACCCTCTGTAAAACCACACAAAAATCACAGACAACTTCACATGTTTAAGATGTTTATTTAACTCTGGCAGGAGTTAAATAACAGGACATATCACAGTGAGCAATTTAATCATGACAACATTCAATTTCAACTTCAATTTCAATTTATGAATTTATATAGCGCCAACTCACGACAAAGTCGCCCCAAGGCGCTTCACACAATTCATAACACAGATGTTCAGATAATTTGGTTTTGTAGCAGGAGTTTTAGGAGTTAGATTTGTCTTAATTAGCTGGGAATTTACTTTGGTATTTATTAACTTGAGAGAAGATTAATAATTTTGAATAGAATTAAATAAAGCCACTCTGTTTATCTGACATCATAGCCCGGTCTTACTTGGAAGGTGCTGTGCAGACTGGTTTCCGTTGGCCAGGTGCTGTTATCGTCTCTGTTCAGTCGATGCCCCGTCCATCACATAGCTTTTTCAGGGACCTTGACAAAGAGGCTCTGCCGGTCAACCCGCCGGTTTCGTTTGTTACCGGGGACGCTTTCTGTTGTTATGCTGTGATTTTGCGGCAGCAGTTCAAGTCGCTGTTGATGTCTCAGCTGACCCGGGTGTTTTTATCTCTGTAGTGCTCTGTAGTCTGGGCCGTCACATTAAGAGTTTGAGCATCTTTATTCTCTATCAAAAAACAAGAATTCGTTTTTCATCGTCGTACTCTTGGAAGACAAGTCAAATCAAAACTCAATACAAAAATAGCTGGCTTTAGGAGAAAAATGTTCAAGAAAGTAATTTGGACTTGAAGAAGGGAAAAAGGTCTTAATTTGAAAAAACGAAAAAGGAAGTTAAATGCGCCTGCGTGGTTAACTTGACAAAGGTTGAGCAAAAGTTATCTGTCGAAAAAGGAAAGTAATTTCTTGTTTGGCGCGCCCAAACAAGAATTAAGTTTTAAGCAGCACGTGGCTTCAAACAAAGAAAGTCCTAAATCTTGACAGCTATGCCGCGTCTTTACACTCAGAAAGAAGCGCATGGCAAGAAGGCGAAGAGAAATGAGAGAAGAGCGAAAGACAGTGATTTCCCGGGCGCGATTCCCACCTCAAAAAAACCAAACAAGTCCTGTAGGATAAATCTTGTAACTGGTTTTACCTGGAATTATACCACACAAACACATGTGAAAAACACACTAAATAAACATTCCACAATGAACAGAGTATAACACATCAGGTATGATACTTTCATGCGTGAGGTTAAATGGTTACAGGTTGTTCTGTTTCCTTTTCTTTTTTTTCTGTTACAATAATACAATGCAATGTTTCTTTTAAACGTGGTTACACTTAAATCTGCCGGAGTGGTCACATGCTCTTCCTCAAATCATCCAAAAGGGGTCACTCTTGTTCCATGGCTAGATTTTGTATTTCCTTGCAAAAATGTGGAAAAGGTCAATACTCGGTCAATTTTAACCAGAGTAACTTTACTGAAATCACTGAGTTGATGGTAATCCTTCAGTGAGCTGTTTGTTCCTTGAGTGTAGTTAGAAATACATCTTTTAGAAAAGGTATGTCTTTCTGTGGATGTTTTTATGGAAGAGGAGCTGGCACATCTGGTTTGGGGTCTTGATGAGATAATTCACAGCTCTGTGAGGAATGCACTTTGGGGAGTCTTAAATCCTGAAAAGGATGGGGGGTTTATGATACCGAACCATCCTGTGCCAGCTCGTGTCATAAAACCGAGCCTGACATCTGGAGATACAGTGAGGAAAATAAGTATTTGAACACCCTGCGGTTTTGCAAGTTCTCCCACTTGGAAATCATGGAGGGGTCTGAAATTTTCATCTTAGGTGCATGTCCACTGTGAGAGACATAATCAAAAAAAATAAAAAAAATAAAAAATCCAGAAATCACAATGTATGATTTTTTAATAATTTATTTGTATGTTACTGCTGCAAATAAGTATTTGAACACCTACCAACCAGCAAGAATTCTGGCTAACACAGACCTATTAATTTTTCTTTAAGAAATCCTCTTATTCTGCACTCTTTACCTGTATTAATTGCACCTGTTTGAACTTGTTACCTGTATAAAAGACACCTGTCACACACTCAATCGCACTCCAACCTATCCACTATAGCAAGACCAAAGAGCTGTCTAAGGACACCAGGGAAAAAACTGTAGGCCTGCACAAGGCTGGGATAGACTACAGGACAACAGGCAAGCAGCTTGGTAGAAGACAACTGTTATGATTATTTATTAGAAAGTGGAAGAAACACAAGATGACTGTCAGTCTCCCTAGGTCTGGGATTCCATGCAAGATCTCACTTTGTGGGGTAAGGATGATTCTGAGAAAGCTCAGAACTACACAGGAGGACCTGGTCAATGACCTGAAGAGAGCTGGGACCACAGTCACAAAGATTACATTAGTAACACATGATGCTGTCATGGTTTAAAATCCTGCAGGGCAGCAAGGTCCCCCTGCTCAAGCCCGCACATGTCCAGGCCCATTTGAAGTTCACCAGTGACCATCTGGATGATCCATAGGAGGCATGGGAGAAGGTCATGTGGTCAGATGAGACCAGAATAGAGCTTTTTGGAATCAACAACACTTACCATGTGTGGAGGATGAGAACAACCCCAAGAAAACCATCCCAACCATGAAGCATGGGGGTGGAAACATCATACTCTGGGGGTGCTCTTCTGCAAAGGGGACAGGATGACTGCACCGTATTGAAGGGAGGATGGATGGGGTCATGTATTGCAAGATTTTGGCAAACAACCTCCTTCCCTCAGTAAGAACATTGAAGATGGGTCATGGCTGGGTCTTCCAGAATGACAATGACCCCAAACACACAGCCAGGGCAACTAAGGAGGGGCTCCGTAAGAAGCATTTCAAGGTCCTGGAGTGGCCTGGCCAGTCTCCCGACCTGAACTCAATAGAAAATTTTTGGAGGGAGCTGAAACTCCAAACCTGAAAGATTTGGAGAAGATCTGTATGGTGGTTGGCTCTCACTGCGGTATTGTATCACTTCCTGTTCCGGAGCACAGCGGTGTTTTTCTGTATCTGTTAGCTGTTTAATCTGCGCAGTTAGATTGATCTAGTTATCTAGATTACGATTTGTTTCCCAGTGTAATCTTTACGTGCCTTAAGTAAAGCACTCCTTCTGCTGAATCACCTCTAAATTATTTACACATTATTCACTTTGCGTGTTTTTAGGAATCCGCTAGCTTAGCGTAGCTACTAGCTCTTAGCCGATTTAGCATGGCGGCTTCTCCTGTCTCTCCCGCACTTTTCTGCTCTGGGTGTGAAATGTTTAGTTATTCCTCGGCCTCCTTTAGCAGTAACGGTACTTGTAATAAGTGTAGCTTATTCGTAGCTTTGGAGGCCAGGCTGGGCGAATTGGAGACTCGGCTCCGCACCGTGGAAAATTCTACAGCTAGCCAGGCCCCTGTAGTCGGTGCGGACCAAGGTAGCTTAGCCGCCGTTAGTTACCCCCTGGCAGATCCTGAGCAGCCGGGAAAGCAGGCTGACTGGGTGACTGTGAGGAGGAAGCGTAGCCCTAAACAGAAGCCCCGTGTACACCGCCAACCCGTTCACATCTCTAACCGTTTTTCCCCACTCGACGACATACCCGCCGAGGATCAAACTCTGGTTATTGGCGACTCTGTTTTGCGAAATGTGAAGTTAGCGACACCAGCAACCATAGTCAATTGTCTTCCGGGGGCCAGAGCAGGCGACATTGAAGGAAATTTGAAACTGCTGGCTAAGGCTAAGCGTAAATTTGGTAAGATTGTAATTCACGTCGGCAGTAATGACACCCGGTTACGCCAATCGGAGGTCACTAAAATTAACATTAAATCGGTGTGTAACTTTGCAAAAACAATGTCGGACTCTGTAGTTTTCTCTGGGCCCCTCCCCAATCAGACCGGGAGTGACATGTTTAGCCGCATGTTCTCCTTGAATTGCTGGCTGTCTGAGTGGTGTCCAAAAAATGAGGTGGGCTTCATAGATAATTGGCAAAGCTTCTGGGGAAAACCTGGTCTTGTTAGGAGAGACGGCATCCATCCCACTTTGGATGGAGCAGCTCTCATTTCTAGAAATCTGGCCAATTTTCTTAAATCCTCCAAACCGTGACTATCCAGGGTTGGGACCAGGAAGCAGAGTTGTAGTCTTACACACCTCTCTGCAGCTTCTCTCCCCCTGCCATCCCCTCATTACCCCATCCCCGTAGAGACGGTGCCTGCTCCCAGACTACCAATAACCAGCAAAAATCTATTTAAGCATAAAAATTCAAAAAGAAAAAATAATATAGCACCTTCAACTGCACCACAGACTAAAACAGTTAAATGTGGTCTATTAAACATTAGGTCTCTCTCTTCTAAGTCCCTGTTGGTAAATGATATAATAATTGATCAACATATTGATTTATTCTGCCTTACAGAAACCTGGTTACAGCAGGATGAATATGTTAGTTTAAATGAGTCAACACCCCCGAGTCACACTAACTGTCAGAATGCTCGTAGCACGGGCCGGGGCGGAGGATTAGCAGCAATCTTCCATTCCAGCTTATTAATTAATCAAAAACCCAGACAGAGCTTTAATTCATTTGAAAGCTTGACTCTTAGTCTTGTCCATCCAAATTGGAAGTCCCAAAAACCAGTTTTATTTGTTATTATCTATCGTCCACCTGGTCGTTACTGTGAGTTTCTCTGTGAATTTTCAGACCTTTTGTCTGACTTAGTGCTTAGCTCAGATAAGATAATTATAGTGGGCGATTTTAACATCCACACAGATGCTGAGAATGACAGCCTCAACACTGCATTTAATCTATTATTAGACTCTATTGGCTTTGCTCAAAAAGTAAATGAGTCCACCCACCACTTTAATCATATCTTAGATCTTGTTCTGACTTATGGTATGGAAATAGAAGACTTAACAGTATTCCCTGAAAACTCCCTTCTGTCTGATCATTTCTTAATAACATTTACATTTACTCTGATGGACTACCCAGCAGTGGGGAATAAGTTTCATTACACTAGAAGTCTTTCAGAAAGCGCTGTAACTAGGTTTAAGGATATGATTCCTTCTTTATGTTCTCTAATGCCATATACCAACACAGTGCAGAGTAGCTACCTAAACTCTGTAAGCGAGATAGAGTATCTCGTCAGTAGTTTTACATCCTCATTGAAGACAACTTTGGATGCTGTAGCTCCTCTAAAAAAGAGAGCTTTAAATCAGAAGTGCCTGACTCCGTGGTATAACTCACAAACTCGTAGCTTAAAGCAGATAACCCGTAAGTTGGAGAGGAAATGGCGTCTCACTAATTTAGAAGATCTTCACTTAGCCTGGAAAAAGAGTCTGTTGCTCTATAAAAAAAAGCCCTCCGTAAAGCTAGGACATCTTTCTACTCATCACTAATTGAAGAAAATAAGAACAACCCCAGGTTTCTTTTCAGCACTGTAGCCAGGCTGACAAAGAGTCAGAGCTCTATTGAGCTGAGTATTCCATTAACTTTAACTAGTAATGACTTCATGACTTTCTTTGCTAACAAAATTTTAACTATTAGAGAAAAAATTACTCATAACCATCCCAAAGACGTATCGTTATCTTTGGCTGCTTTCAGTGATGCCTGTATTTGGTTAGACTCTTTCTCTCCGATTGTTCTGTCTGAGTTATTTTCATTAGTTACTTCATCCAAACCATCAACATGTTTATTAGACCCCATTCCTACCAGGCTGCTCAAGGAAGCCCTACCATTATTTAATGCTTCGATCTTAAATATGATCAATCTATCTTTGTTAGTTGGCTATGTACCACAGGCTTTTAAGGTGGCAGTAATTAAACCATTACTTAAAAAGCCATCACTTGACCCAGCTATCTTAGCTAATTATAGGCCAATCTCCAACCTTCCTTTTCTCTCAAAAATTCTTGAAAGGGTAGTTGTAAAACAGCTAACTGATCATCTGCAGAGGAATGGTCTATTTGAAGAGTTTCAGTCAGGTTTTAGAATTCATCATAGTACAGAAACAGCATTAGTGAAGGTTACAAATGATCTTCTTATGGCCTCAGACAGTGGACTCATCTCTGTGCTTGTTCTGTTAGACCTCAGTGCTGCTTTTGATACTGTTGACCATAAAATTTTATTACAGAGATTAGAGCATGCCATAGGTATTAAAGGCACTGCGCTGCGGTGGTTTGAATCATATTTGTCTAATAGATTACAATTTGTTCATGTAAATGGGGAATCTTCTTCACAGACTAAAGTTAATTATGGAGTTCCACAAGGTTCTGTGCTAGGACCAATTTTATTCACTTTATACATGCTTCCCTTAGGCAGTATTATTAGACGGTATTGCTTAAATTTTCATTGTTACGCAGATGATACCCAGCTTTATCTATCCATGAAGCCAGAGGACACACACCAATTAGCTAAACTGCAGGATTGTCTTACAGACATAAAGACATGGATGACCTCTAATTTCCTGCTTTTAAACTCAGATAAAACTGAAGTTATTGTACTTGGCCCCACAAATCTTAGAAACATGGTGTCTAACCAGATCCTTACTGTGGATGGCATTACCCTGACCTCTAGTAATACTGTGAGAAATCTTGGAGTCATTTTTGATCAGGATATGTCATTCAAAGCGCATATTAAACAAATATGTAGGACTGCTTTTTTGCATTTACGCAATATCTCTAAAATCAGAAAGGTCTTGTCCCAGAGTGATGCTGAAAAACTATTTCATGCATTTATTTCCTCTAGGCTGGACTATTGTAATTCATTATTATCAGGTTGTCCTAAAAGTTCCCTAAAAAGCCTTCAGTTAATTCAAAATGCTGCAGCTAGAGTACTGACGGGGACTAGAAGGAGAGAGCATATCTCACCCATATTGGCCTCTCTTCATTGGCTTCCTGTTAATTCTAGAATAGAATTTAAAATTCTTCTTCTTACTTATAAGGTTTTGAATAATCAGGTCCCATCTTATCTTAGGGACCTCGTAGTACCATATCACCCCAATAGAGCGCTTCGCTCTCAGACTGCAGGCTTACTTGTAGTTCCTAGGGTTTGTAAGAGTAGAATGGGAGGCAGAGCCTTCAGCTTTCAGGCTCCTCTCCTGTGGAACAAGCTCCCAATTCAGATCAGGGAGACAGACACCCTCTCTACTTTTAAGATTAGGCTTAAAACTTTCCTTTTTGCTAAAGCTTATAGTTAGGGCTGGATCAGGTGACCCTGAACCATCCCTTAGTTATGCTGCTATAGACGTAGACTGCTGGGGGGTTCCCATGATGCACTGTTTCTTTCTCTTTTTGCTCTGTATGCACCACTCTGCATTTAATCATTAGTGATCGATCTCTGCTCCCCTCCACAGCATGTCTTTTTCCTGGTTCTCTCCCTCAGCCCCAACCAGTCCCAGCAGAAGACTGCCCCTCCCTGAGCCTGGTTCTGCTGGAGGTTTCTTCCTGTTAAAAGGGAGTTTTTCCTTCCCACTGTAGCCAAGTGCTTGCTCACAGGGGGTCGTTTTGACCGTTGGGGTTTTACATAATTATTGTATGGCCTTGCCTTACAATATAAAGCGCCTTGGGGCAACTGTTTGTTGTGATTTGGCGCTATATAAAAAAAATTGATTGATTGATTGAGAAGTGGACCAAAATGTCTGCTGCAGTGTGTGAAAACTAGTGAAAAACTGCAGGAAACGTTTGACCTCTGTAATTGCAAACAAAGGCTACTGTACCAAATATTAACATTGATTTTCACAAGTGTTCAAATACTTATTTGCAGCAGTAACATACAAATAAATTATTAAAAAGTCATACATTGTGATTTCTGGATTTTTTTTTTTTTTTTTAGATTATGTCTCTCACAGTGGACATGCACCTAAGATGAAAATTTCAGACCCCTCCATGATTTCTAAGTGGGAGAACTTGCAAAATCGCAGGGTGTTCAAATACTTATTTTCCTCACTGTAAACCAGGCCTTGCTGTGTTGAGTTTGTCCTTTTTGAAGAAACTTTCGTAGCCTTTGCTTATATGTAAACTTAAGATGTTGAGGTTGGCAGTGGTGGGCACAGATAACCAAAAAAATTAACTTTATAACAGATAATCAGATAATTTAAAAGTTATCTTTGATAAAGATAAACCGATAAACCACCCAAAAATGTATCGGAAGTTACAGATGACCGATAAATTCCAGTATCGTCTCTGGCACACTTGCAACTACTAACAAGCTGATTTTGAGTTTTACCACCACAATCGCTTTTGGAAGCATTAAAAGGGACAACAGACCCAAACAGTGAGTCAGCACTTCTGTGTTTGAGTGTCCTGCCCCCTGTTGGAAGCTCCTGTTTACTACATGGCTTCCAGCACAGACACAAGCTGAGGAAAGCTATGAAGCTCACCTCTCTGCTAAATCACAATGATGCCATGAGGCGGGCGAGGTCTTGGAAAATAAAGCAATGCTGAGTTATGGTTTGGTGAATAAATAAAATGAATACTGACAGAATAACTCCATTCATGTCAATTCTGTCATTTGTACAAAGTTAAAATATAACATATATCTTTTAATGTTGAATAATGCACTAATTCTAATAACACATTCTAACAACACAGACAGATCACAAAGGATTCTGGGTAAAATGTGCCTCGGCTAAACACTTATTTGTTTGCCTCATTCATTATGTAAACCAACATGTTAATGTGAGGTGTGTCGTGTGCTGGTGTTTACAGATAAATGTGCTTTTGTAAAACATTCCGCACGTGTGCAAGAAAAAAGTTGCTGCTGGAACGGTCCTCCGTGATTCCTGAAGCGATTAGAGGCATTTTCAACAGCTCACTCACAGAGAAAATGATTAATCCATATTGAAATAATTATTTTATATACACAGCGTCCAGCGCATCCAGTGGAACAAAGCACGGCGTCCAGCTATGAACACAGTGGGTGGGATCGTGTGCGGATCAAAGTCATGCAAGTGTCAGGGCACCTTAAGATTTTTCTTAGCATAACATCACTAGGAGCTACTTTTAGCCTTCGGATGCTTCGTGGATACGAGCCCTGTGGTTGATGTCCTGAGACAAGACACTTAATCTGCATTGTCTCAGTCACCCAGATGTAAATGGATACTTGCTTGATGAGGGAAGCAATCTGTGTTGGACTGGCGTCCCATCCATGGGGTGTTTTATACTCTTGTCTGCTTAAATGTGATGATATCAGGAGATAATCAGGGCACCTGGCCTCAGAATGTGAAATGGATTTAGGCCCCATAAAAAAACACAAACATTATTTTTTCATCCTTGACATCAGAAAAAGGTGATGAGGGAGGGCAGAATTTTTTTTTTCTTTGTTACAACTAGACAGATGGATTTTCTTCAAAAAAATGTGAAATTTCAGCTATAGTTTGCCAGAAAGCACACAGAATAGAATGTGTCAGCACAGAGCTACAACTCCCTGAGGAAAAACTCACCTTGCAGCCATTGTACTTAGCGTCCAAGCTATCGCCATTGTCAAGCAGCAAGTTCCGAGCTCACTAAACTTCAGCCGTCTTTGGCTGCAGCATACTCACCACCTAGCGGACATAACGGTTCTTGCACCAGCCGTCAATGACACACACACACACACACATCTTCAACCGCTTAGTCCAATCAAGGGTCGCGGGGGGCTGGAGCCTATCCCAGCAGTCATAGAGCGCGAGACGGGGTACAGCCTGGACAGGACACCAGTATGCCACAGGGCCTCAATGACATTCACCAAAAATAAAATTAAAAAATTGGTGTGGGCTGATTTTGGCATGCGGGCAGGGATGATAAAGTAATGTTTTGTTTTTTTAATGGGCCCTTATTCATATACAACCCCTGGCAAAAATTATGGAATCACCGGCCTCGGAGGATGTTCATTCAGTTGTTTAATTTTGTAGACAAAAAGCAGATCACAGACATGACACAAAACTAAAGTCATTTCAAATGGCAACTTTCTGGCTTTAAGAAACACTATAAGAAATCAAGAAAAAAATTGTGGCAGTCAGTAACGGTTACTTTTTTAGACCAAGCAGAGGGAAAAAAATATGGAATCAGTCAATTCTGAGGAATAAATTATGGAATCACCCTGTACATTTTCATCCCCAAAACTAACACCTGCATCAAATCAGATCTGCTCGTTAGTCTGCATCTAAAAAGGAGTGATCACACCTTGGAGAGCTGTTGCACCAAGTGGACTGACATGAATCATGGCTCCAACACGAGAGATGTCAATTGAAACAAAGGAGAGGATTATCAAACTCTTAAAAGAGGGTAAATCATCACGCAATGTTGCAAAAGATGTTAGTTGTTCACAGTCAGCTGTGTCTAAATTTTGGACCAAATACAAACAACATGGGAAGGTTGTTAAAGGCAAACATACTGGTAGACCAAGGAAGACATCAAAGCGTCAAGACAGAAAACTTAAAGCCATATGTCTCAAAAATCGAAAATGCACAACAAAACAAATGAGGAATGAATGGGAGGAAACTGGAGTCAACGTCTGTGACAGAACTGTAAGAAAAGGAAATGGGATTTACATACAGAAAAGCTAAACGAAAGCCATCATTAACACCTAAACAGAAAAAAACAAGGTTACAATGGGCTAAGGAAAAGTAATCATGGACTGTGGATGAAAGTCATATTCGGTGATGAATCTCGAATCTGCATTGGGCAAGGTGATGATGCTGGAACTTTTGTTTGGTGCCGTTCCAATGAGATTTATAAAGATGACTGCCTGAAGAGAACATGTAAATTTCCACAGTCATTGATGATATGGGGCTGCATGTCAGGTAAAGGCACTGGGGAGATGGCTGTCATTACATCATCAATAAATGCACAAGTTTACGTTGATATTTTGGACACTTTTCTTATCCCATCAATTGAAAGGATGTTTGGGGATGATGAAATCATTTTTTCAAGATGATAATGCATCTTGCCATAGAGCAAAAACTGTGAAAACATTCCTTGCAAAAAGACAGATAGGGTCAATGTCCGGATCTTAATCCAATTGAAAATCTTTGGTGAAAGTTGAAGAAAATGGTCCATGACAAGGCTCCAACCTGCAAAGCTGATCTGGCAACAGCAATCAGAGAAGGTTGGAGCCAGATTGATGAAGAGTACTGTTTGTCACTCATTAAGTCCATGCCTCAGAGACTGCAAGCTGTTATAAAAGCCAGAGGTGGTGCAACAAAATACTAGTGATGTGTTGGAGCGTTCTTTTGTTTTTCATGATTCCATAATTTATTCCTCAGAATTGAGTGATTCCATATTTTTTTCCCTCTGCTTGGTCTAAAAAAGTAACCATTACTGACTGCCACAATTTTTTTTCCTGATTTCTTATAGTGTTTCTTAAAGCCAGAAAGTTGCCATTTGAAATGACTTTAGTTTTGTGTCATGTCTGTGATCTCCTTTTTTTCTACTAAATTAAACAACTGAATGAACATCCCCCGAGGCCGGTGATTCCGTAATTTTTGCCAGGGGTTGTATACCTGTTTGACACCTGACAGGCATGTCTGGGCTTGTTGCAGAGATTAAACTTGTCCTTATGGCCCATTCACATGGCATACGACGATTCCTGAACGAAGGGAAAAAAGTAAAAAAAAAAAAAAAAAAAAAAAATCACAATTCATTGAGAAAAGGTGGATGAACGAGCTTTATCACAGAATAGCCTGCGAATCAAGAGCGCAAAAGGGGTGAAAGAGGAAAGAAATGAAACCGAAGCTACCGTTGATCTCAATGCTTTAAACGAAACACGCCTGGAGCTGCTGCTGGAGCAGTGTGTGTCTGCATCTCTGAGTTCCAGGACTTGGAGCTGGGACAGAGCTTCAGCTCCTCCGCGAAAGAGCTCAAAAACTGGCTTTTGTACTGTGTGAAAACATTCAGCTGGTTGAACGAAGTCAAATGAAAGGCTAACATTAAAAAAACTAAGCAAACGAAAGGCTAACATTACAAAAACGAAGATAACGATAAGAAACCGCCAAGAATGACAGCAAAACGAAATATGGACGGATTGAGGTTTCGTTTCTCTTTGTTCAAATTTTGACAGTTAAAAAATGCTTATGAAGCGACCGCTGCAGGAACGAAGCTGAGCGAAGGTTAAACGATGCCAGCGAAAGTCAACAAAAGTCCAGATTTCTTGTTTCGTTAGGGCTTCGTTGCCCTTCGTTAAGTGTCGTGTGACTGCACCATTACATGCATGATGGAAATTGTGAGAAAGTGTGGTTGAGGTTACATGGAACAGGAAAGGAGTTTCTTTTTTTTGTATGTTAGTTTCTTCAAAGGTCAGCATCAGCCTCAAAGTTGATGTGGCCACCATATGTCAAGCTAAAGATCAAAGTTCTTTGAGCAAGATCAAAGCTCAACAATCAGCCTTAAGCACTGATCTTCGTTAAAAATATAATGGGCGTGTGTCTCATGATCATCTATCCATTGGTGTACTGTATTTGTGTTTCTTCCCTTCCGGGGCTGTGGGATGCTCACTACCATGTGCCCTTCTTGTTTTAGGATACCTCACTTTAGCGCCTTTGAGCTATTTTTGGCGCAAACATTTGCACTGCTTTGAAGACTTGTGGTGAGTATGCTGAAAAATTTAATAATGTGGCAATTTTAAAAAGTTTAAACATCTTATATTTGCAGTAAGGGTGTCCGTCTGTACATGAACTCTGATGTATTTACAAGATGTCACAAAATCTGACAGCAGAGCTAGAAATGAAAACTATATGTGATGTGTGAAAATGGGAAGGAATTACTCTGAAATCACCTTTCCAAGGACACGAGCATCACTTCCTGATTTTTAATTCCCCATTCTTGCACTGATGTGGGGCTACACTACAAGATTGTCAAGCAAGTTGACGCTCAAGAACACGTGGTACCACAGCAACTCCACCCTGGGTAACCTTTTGGTGGTGGCGATGGGGAAGGGTCAGCAAGCTGTTGCCCATTCCTCCTCTTGTTCCTGCTGAGCATTCCTGTACTCCAGTGGTCCCACAGATAAGATACAGTACAGAACAGAATTACCTTAAACACCAGATGGGTGGAGAAATGGCATTGGGGTAATAGTGAAGTGATGTTAGACAACTACTGCAGAGGTGATAAAGGAGACAGCTGTGGAGGTACTTGGCATGACATCTGCACAAAGGAATAACAGAAGGAGACTTGCTGGTGGAATTAGGAAATACAGGAAAGTATAATAAAGAATAAGTTGGTAGAAAAGAAATCGAATAATTAGATAAAGTACAAGGAAATGTAGCATAAGGTGAAGAGAGGAGTGGCAAAGGTTAAGGAAAACACTTACGGTAAGCTGTATGTCAAACTAAAACCCCTGTCACACATAGCATGAGACTGAATGGCATCAGAATGACAAATTGGCCCACATCCAAAAAGTGTTGAGGTGTGGTCTGAAAATGTCGGAAAGCATTCTCAGAGCAGTCGAAATGGGCAGGCCCATTCGCGCGACTGCTTCAAATGTTTTGCACATATGCAAAACACTCCTGGTGCAGTCCAGGCGGGACAGTCCATGTGCAGTCTGAGTGTATCTACATTTGTATGGCATCATAACAGCATTTGGAACAATCTGATTGCGGTCGGGAGAACCCCAAAATGGATCGGGCATGTCCGGCATGTCCCGCTTGTGCAACGTACTTGCATCTCCACTGGATCCCGTTCAGGGAGTGCAAAAGATATGTTGATATGCATATATATGGCACACATCCATCATGTGCAGTGGACGTGGACATTGTGCAATCAAACCGAAAGCACTGTCCATCACTGCGAGTCCATGCATCATTGTGCGCGTCAGAGGCTTGGCCTGGTGCCCGCAGCGCAGCCGAATGGGATGTCACCCCCCAATACACAGATTATGACATGTTTACCATCTCACTCTGTCGGAGGAATGATGGTGGAACAAAGCCTGTGACACCATAAATATACGAGGTCTATTAGAAAAGAAACCGACCTTTTTTATTTTTTTCAAAAACTATATGGATTTGAATCACGTGCGATTACATCAGACAAGCTTGAACCCTCGTGCGCATGCATGAGTTTTTTCACGCCTGTCGGTTGCGTCATTCGCCTGTGGGCAGGCTTTGAGTGAGCACTGTTCCACCCCTACCGTCGGAATTCCTTTGTCTGAGAACTTCCTGAGAGACTGGCGCTTTGCTTGATCAAAATTTTTTCAGAAACTGTAAGGCACATTCAAGTGGACACCATTCGAGAAATTCAGACGGTTTTCGGTGAAAATTTTAACGGCTGATGAGAGATTAAGGAGTGTTACTATCGCTTTAAGGACAGCCCACGGCGCCACGCCCCGAGCCGCCGTCGTCAGCCTGTTTTGAGCTGAAAACTTCCAAATTTAAGCCTCTGTTGACCCAGGACGTCGTGAGAGAGCAGAGAAGTTTCAGAAGAGGTCGGGATCAGCAGTTTATCCGGACATTCCACTGTTAAAGGAGATTTTGTAATGAAAGACGTGCAGACGGATTCGCGCGTCGGCACGCAGCTGCTCATCACACGGCGCCACAGAAAAACACCTCCGTGTTGATAACCATTCGTAAGAGTCAGGCGGTTTTCGATGGCTTTCAGTCGAGTGAGTATTCGAGAAATTGTTTAACAGCTGGGCATGTTCAAACTTATCCTGTGAGACTTCCAACGGAGGTGTTTTGCTGTGGCGCCGCGCCATGAGTGGCTGGGTGCCGACACGCGAATCCGTCCACACGTCTTTCATTACAAAATCTCCTTTAACAGTGGAATGTCTGGATAAACTGCTGATCCCAACCTCTTCTGAAACTTCTCTGCTCTCTCACGACATCCTGGGTCAACAGAGGTTTAAATTTGGAAGTTTTCAGCTCGAAACAGGCTGATGACGACGGCTCGGGCGCGGCGTGTCGTCCGGCACTGTGGGCTGTCCTTAAAGCGATAGTAACACTCCTTAATCTCTCATCAGCCGTTAAAATTTTCACCAAAAACCGTCTGAATTTCTCGAATGGTGTCCACTTGGATGTGCCTTACAGTTTCTGAAAAAATTTTGATCAAGCAAAGCGCCAGTCTCTCAGGAAGTTCTCAGACAAAGGAATTCCACCAGGAGGGGTGGACCAGTGCTCACTCAAAGCCTGCCCACAGGCGAATGACGCAACCGACAGGCGCGAAAAAACTCATGCATGCGCACGAGGGTTCAAGCTTGTCTGACGCAATCACACGTGATTCAAATCCATATAGTTTTTGAAAAAAAAATAATAAGGTCGGATACTTTTCTAATAGACCTCGTACATGTGAACTAACCTCTGGTCCAGCGTCAGGTGTGTTTCACAGTGCAGGGCGCACAACGGCCAGGTAAGCCCCTCCTGCCCCGGCTGCGTTGTTTGCTGACAACGTCGGCTCACGAATGCCCCTTCTACCACGGCATTAAAATGTCACATGTTCAGGCGCTGTCCTGCGGCGCGCTGGTGATCCAACTGCAGAGCACAACTCTTCCGCGCACTCCGTTTGCTGACAACAGTGGCTTACAAATGCTTCATCCACTACGCCATAAAAATATTCCATGTCAGGCGCTGTCCTGCGGCACGGCGTGCACCGCCGATCCATAGTCAGCAAACGGAGTGCATGAAAGACCTGTGCTCTGTGCTGACTTTTTCCAAGACCTGCCGTTTCCCTCTACTGCACTTTGAAAGACATCCAACGTATGGACTGTAATCACATCAAACAGGTCCCCCTGATGTCCACATGACTGTGGGGCATGTAGGTGAGAGATCAGTTTATCACGGTCATCAGACCACTGCCGTGGGCAGCCGTCATTAACAGTGCATGCACCAGTAGCAACACATAGACTGTTATGTGGCTGTGACAATCTGTGTCAAGGCCAGTTGTGGTCATATGGTTGTCCATCAGCCCACAATATGTGTCATTTGTCATATTGTTACATCTGTCTTTTGCTCGTCCCCCCTTCCTCTCTCACACTCACTGTCACTCTGTCTCTCCCGCCCGTTCGCTCTTTCTTACTCCGGGAAGGTACAGTATGTCCTTATTGGTGTGGCCACACACAAATGGGTGGTTGATTAGCGCATGTGGCTCCTGGGAAAATTTTCTTTTCCAGACATAACAGACTCTTTGCGCTGTGAGATTGGATGTTATACTAGCCCCACAGTGCAGTGGAGCGATTGGAGACAACCAGCTCCACAGAGCCATGGGGTGGTCGGATATTACGTGTCTCATAGAGCTGGGGTGCGTCCCGCTGTCCGGCTGGAGAGGTGAGCACGCTCTGCTTTTCATGTGTCGTTTTTGGAACGGTGCGCATGTCCACATTTCCAGTATGCCACAAACATCACCACGACACAAGTACGTAATATACAGTCATCATAACCACAGGCAGTTTGGGTCACTCTGATTCAGTCATTGCACCCCAGTTGACTCACACTGGAGGGTGCTGTCTGGAAGTTCTGTGCCACATTCAGCATATGCCGGCAGGATTTGATGCACTGAACATTTTGACATCCCCTTGAACGCGATCAGACTGTTTTGAATGCTGTTATGATGCTGTGAGAATATTTAGAACGCAGTCAGAATGCAGTTAGAGTCCACCTCGAATGCACCTTGAATGTTTTGAACATGAGCTAAACATTCGGCTCAGCCACAGGAACTGCAGTCTGAGGTTTTCGAATGCACCTCAACTGTTTCAGAATGTACGTCGAATTTTCATTCGGACGGCATTCGGGCTCATTCAGCATTGACGGCATTAAAAGCACCGCAAATCGATCTAAGGATTATTTTAAATGAGACACACTGCGTTTTTGATGCGATGCTTGGCTTCACTGGGAGCGCTTATTGCAGCTTGTCAAGTTCAACCTAAGGTGATGGTCTCGTGGTTAAGTGTTGAGCTTGAGACCAGAGGATCTTCAGTTCAAATCCCAGCCTGACCAGAAAATCAATAAGGGCCCTTTGGGCAAGGTTCCTAGTTGCTCCCGGTGCGTAGTGAGCGCCTTGTATGGCAGTACTCTGACATCGGGGTGAATGTGAGGCATTATTATCATTTACTGAGGCGTTGCTGGGCCGGTAGCATAGATTTACATTTACAATACCTGTCCATACCTGCCGCAGTAACGGGTGGGTTCCAATACCCACCTTCTGTGCATAAAGTGATGACGTCATAGCATGCGCAACCAAAGACCTGCCTGCAGATGATAACAATGAAAAGGCGAGAAGTGTGTGTTGGTCCCAATATGGATATTCCAGATGATTTTATCATGGATTGTCTGACAACGAACAGCAGCCAAAGCAGCCAGCTTGATGAGGACGCCTTGGCAAATTTGGAGAGCAGCACGGTACCAGCCAACATGACAAAAGTTAAAGTGAGCCAACTTTTTATGTATGCGTTTGCTGGGTGTCGTGCTTTTT
The DNA here is from genome assembly GCF_902500255.1 of Thalassophryne amazonica. Lineage (NCBI taxonomy): Eukaryota > Metazoa > Chordata > Actinopteri > Batrachoidiformes > Batrachoididae > Thalassophryne > Thalassophryne amazonica. The sequence continues at coordinate 67,507,826 of NC_047103.1, forward strand.
GAAATGACATTAAATACTGTTAATGTGATTCCACGTGGTGTGTATCTCAGTAAGTGATAATAATGCAAATAACATGCAGTTGTCATGCGGTATGCATTTTCAGAGGCCCGACATCCATTTCCAAGTCACCCAAAATGACCGGTATTCACCTGTGTTAGACGAGGCCACCCTCCAGAAGCATGTTATTGTATTATTATTGTGAAGCGCTTTGAACGTCTGATGCAGATGGAAAAGCTCTATATAAATGCAGTCCATTGAATCCACCTTTAGCTGCTGTGCACTGTGACGTAGCTTCGTGCTGTCCAATAGAAACGAGGTATCAGGCCAAAACACAGAAGACTACAGCGGCAGAAACCACTGATCTGTATAAAACACAGGTTATATACAGAGCAGTGGCAGAAATGTCACAGAACTGCTCATTTATACACAGCAGTTTTCTGAAGAAAATCCTAGCAAATGTTTTTTTAAACCTCAAAATTCATTTGATCACTGTAAAAAAAAGCTTCTTACATTAGAACGCTTGTAATTAAAATAGTAAAAAATAAAAGATTCTTTAGAAACCTTTCTTCATCTGTAAATTAAAACCATACTTACCTGTTGTTTCAGATGAGATGATTCCTTAATATAAGGAACCTTGAACATTTATTTTTAGACAAATGAAATAGCATGGAATTAATGTGTACATTTTAAATCTGGTAGATTATTATCTGCATTTCAACCAGAAAAAGAGACACTAAATAAATACAAATGTTTATTATAAATGCAACAGATAATTTAACAATGACTGCAGTGTGATTGTAAAGTAGAATTTCTTAATATGATATAAACCTCATGATGAAATCATTTTTTTTTTAAACTGAGTAATTTCAACTTGTAATTATGTCAGAATATGTGATTGCCTTTAATGTTGTGATCAGGACATTGATTTAATGTTAAAATATAAAATGAAACAGCTTTTTAAATAAATAATAAAATAGTTGCTGTTTAAAGAGCCTTTGTTTTATTTAGAAGCATCGAAGCAGGTGTTGGTTTGCTGCATTCTCGGGACATTTAACCAAATGAAGGTCTCTTCTGCAGCTTTGACCTCTGGTGGAGTTTTTGAAGACAATTTTCTCCAACTGGACTTTATGGTGTTCAGCTCATCACTGGAAATTTTTGAAGTGAATCTGAATTTAGGTTGCGTGCACAGCAAATGTACTTGATTGTGGGACAAATAAAAAATAAAATAAATATAAAGAAACAATCAAAAGTTAAACAAACAAACAAACAAACCCCCTGGAAAAAAAACACTGAGAAAAAACACTGAAAAAAGTGTAAGTTATTTAAAGTTGAGCTTTTTGGGGTCTCAGAAGTAACAAAAAAGCTGTAGCATTATTTGGTAATTAAAGCCTTCACTCAGCTCAACTGTGCTAAAAGGCTAAGCTGACATTAGCATTAAACCTTCAGCAGTGTTGCCACGTCTTATTTTTAAATTATTCTCACTGTTGTGTGGGCCGCTGAAGAGGAGGTACTGCTGGCCCACCACCAACAGAGGGCGCCCTGCCTGGAGTGCGGGCTCCAGGCACCAGAGGGCGCTGCCGCATCATGGGAGTAGCCTGGGTGACAGCTGTCACCCATCACCAGACACAGCTGTTCTACTCAGCACCGAGGTATATCAGGAGGACGGCGTCTCCACCTCAGTGCCGAGATATCGCCTTGAGATAGAGGTAAACTACTCTGCAGCATATTCTGTATATTTGATAATACGTGTTAAACCTTTCAGGACAGCTGACTACCGAAAGCCAATTGCTTGGATAAGTACTCACCTTCCTGTTTTAACGTGACGAGAGGTGGAGGCGGCTTCTTCCCTCTCCGTGTTACTGGGTGCAGCCGCATCCACACCTGTGTGTTTGTTGCTCTCTCTTGCCAGCAGTACCGGATCCGACGAGCGGAGGCAGTGGCCACCTGGGACTTCGGGACTTGGCGGTTCCAGTATTTCCAGGGTTCGGTGGCAGAGGAGATCTGGGTGGTTCCGGTTCGACTCGGACGGACGTCTCCTACCTTCGAGCCTGCCCACACGACACCAGCAGAATTCGGCTTAATCCCAAATTGTTGATTGTTGTATTGGTTGTGCTCGTTTCACAACAGTAAAACTTGTTATTTACCTTCTCCATTGTCCGTTCATTTGCGCCCCCTGTTGTGGGTCCGTGTTCCTACACTTTCACAACAGGATATCTCGGCCAGCGTCATGGATCCCGAGGGGCGTCAACCGGCTGTTGAACGGCCAATGGAAGACCAAGGCGCGGCGGAGGCTTCGGGAGGGGTAATCGGTGAGTTGCAGCGGATCCTCACCGCTTTCACCTCTCGGATCGACTTAATGACCGAGCAGCACGTTCTCCTAAACCGCAGGGTGGAGGCTCTCGCCGCACAAGTGGAGGCGCGCCCTTCGGGCGCCGCTGCGGCTCTCCCTCCCGAGGACCCTGCGTGCGAAAGTAATGTTCCACTGGTCGTTCAACGGTCCCTTCCTCCGTCCCCAGAAGCATACATAAGCCCTCCAGAACCGTACGGAGGCTGTGTGGAGACGTGCGCGGACTTTCTTATGCAGTGTTCGCTCGTCTTCGCTCAGCGTCCCGTGATGTACGCGACTGATGCTAGCAAGGTAGCTTATGTGATAAATCTGCTTCGCGGGGAGGCACGCGCTTGGGCTACAGCGCTCTGGGAGCAGAACTCACGGCTCCTTCATACGTACGCTGGGTTTGTACGGGAGCTCAGAACGGTGTTCGATCATCCCAACAGAGGAGAGTCCGCTTCAACCGCGCTACTGTCCATACGACAGGGACGTCAGAGCGCAGCTGCCTATGCAGTCGCCTTCCGCATCGCGGCGGCGAGATCCGGCTGGAATAGCACTGCCCTCCGCGCTGCCTTTGTAAACGGACTGTCTCTGGTCCTAAAAGAGCACCTGGTGGCTAAGGACGAACCGCGGGATTTAGATGGGCTCATCGATCTAGTCATACGACTCGACAACCGGTTAGAAGAACGCCGTCGGGAACGAGGCGAAGGGCGTGGCCAGGCACGCGTCGTCCCTCTCCCTTCCGGGTCCGATCGAGCTCCGCCCTCCCCACGCTCCTCTGTTCCTGCGTTCCGTGGGGTCACAGCTCCCCCTACTGACGAAGCTAGGGACACGAGTAGGGCAACATTTAGGGCACCAGATGCACAGAGGAGATGGACCCACGGAGCGTGTCTTGGTTGTAGTTCAATGGAGCACCATGTGAGAGACTGCCCTGAGCGGTCAAACGCCAAACGCCCGCCCCTAGAGACTGGGCCAGGGGTGGGCCAAAACATTCACGTGGGACACACCCACATTGCTACACGACTCCCAGTCACGATCCTTTATGAGGATTCAACCCTGAAGGCCCCAGCACTGGTAGACACGGGCTCTGAGGGGAATCTGCTTGACAGTAGATGGGCCAGGGAGATAGGGCTCCCTCTGGTGGCTCTTACCTCGCCTGTGCAGGTTCGGGCGCTAGATGGCTCCCTACTCCCACCAATCACACATAAGACACCTCCAGTAACTCTGGTGGTGTCAGGTAACCACCGAGAGGTGATCGAGTTCTTCGTGACTCAGGCCACCTCCCGTGTGGTTTTAGGGTTTCCATGGATGCTAAAGCACAATCCCCGGATTGATTTGCCGTCCGGGGTAGTGGTTCAGTGGAGCGAAACCTGCCATCGGGAGTGTCTAGGTTCCTTGGTTCCTCCCGGCTCCCAAGCTAAGGAGGAGGTCCGAGTCCCGCCCAATCTGAAGGCGGTGCCAGCGGAGTACCATGACCTCGCTGATGTGTTCAGCAAGGATCTGGCTCTTACGCTTCCTCCTCACCGCCCGTACGATTGTGCCATTGATTTGGTTCCAGGCAGTGAGTTTCCGTCCAGTAGGCTGTACAACCTCTCACGGCCGGAGCGTGAATCAATGGAGACCTACATCCGGGACTCATTAGCTGCCGGGTTGATCCGGAATTCCACCTCTCCGATGGGTGCTGGTTTCTTTTTTGTGGGTAAAAAGGATGGCGGGCTTCGTCCATGCATTGACTATAGGGGGTTGAACAAAATCACAGTTCGCAATCGATACCCGTTGCCCCTGTTGGATTCGGTGTTCACCCCCTTGCATGGAGCCAATATCTTCACCAAACTTGATCTTAGGAATGCGTATCATTTGGTTCGGATCCGGAAGGGAGACGAATGGAAGACGGCATTTAACACCCCGTTGGGCCATTTTGAGTACCTGGTCATGCCGTTCGGTCTCACTAACGCTCCCGCGACCTTCCAAGCGTTGGTAAACGATGTCCTGCGGGACTTCCTGCACCGGTTCGTCTTCGTGTATCTGGACGATATACTCATCTTTTCCCCGGATCCTGAGACTCATGTCCGGCATGTCCGTCAGGTCCTGCAGCGGTTGTTGGAGAACCGCCTGTTTGTGAAGGGCGAGAAGTGTGAGTTCCACCGCACTTCTTTGTCCTTCCTGGGGTTTATCATCTCCTCTAACTCCGTCGCCCCGGACCCGGCCAAGGTTGCGGCGGTGAGAGACTGGCCCCAACCTACAAGCCGTAGGAAGCTGCAACAGTTCCTCGGTTTTGCTAATTTTTATAGGAGGTTCATTAAGGGCTACAGTCAGGTAGTTAGCCCCCTGACAGCCCTGACCTCTCCAAAAGTTCCCTTCACCTGGTCGGACCGGTGCGAGGCCGCGTTCAAGGAGTTGAAATGGTGCTTCTCGTCTGCACCAGTTCTGGTGCAGCCCGATCCTAGCCGCCAGTTAGTGGTTGAAGTGGATGCCTCGGACTCAGGGATAGGAGCGGTGCTCTCCCAGAGCGGGAAGACTGATAAGGTCCTTCACCCGTGTGCCTATTTTTCTCGCAGGTTGACCCCCGCTGAACGGAATTATGACGTCGGCAATCGGGAACTCCTTGCTGTGAAAGAGGCCCTCGAAGAGTGGAGACATCTGTTGGAGGGAACAGCCGTGCCGTTCACGGTTTTCACTGACCATCGGAACCTGGAGTACATCAGAGCCGCCAAGCGTCTGAACCCCAGGCAAGCCCGCTGGTCACTGTTCTTTGGCCGTTTTGACTTCCGGATCACCTACCGTCCCGGGACCAAGAATCAGAGATCGGATGCATTGTCCCGGGTGCACGAAGATGAGGTCAAAACGGAACCGTCGGATCCCCCGGATCCCATCATCCCGGAGTCCGCTATCGTGGCCGCCCTCACCTGGGACGTGGAGAAGACCGTCCGGGAGGCCCTGACCCGTGTCCCGGACCCCGGAAACGGACCAAAAAACAGACTATACGTCCCACCAGAGGCTAGGGCTGCAGTCCTGGACTTCTGTCACGGTTCTAAGCTCTCCTGTCACCCAGGGGTGCGAAGGACCGTGGCAGTCGTCCGGCAACGCTTCTGGTGGGCATCCCTGGAGACCGACGTCCGGGACTACGTCCAGGCCTGTACCACCTGCGCCAGGGGCAAGGCCGACCATAGGAAGACCTCAGGGCAGCTACAGCCATTGCCCGTGCCTCATCGCCCCTGGTCCCACATCGGCCTGGACTTCGTCACGGGTCTCCCGCCGTCCCAGGGAAACACCATCGTCTTCACGATAGTGGACCGTTTCTCCAAGGCGGCCCACTTCGTGGCCCTCCCGAAGCTCCCTACGGCCCAGGAGACAGCGGACCTCCTGGTCCACCACGTCGTCCGTCTGCATGGCATACCATCAGACATCGTCTCCGATCGCGGTCCCCAGTTCACCTCACATGTCTGGAGGAGCTTCTGCCGGGAACTGGGGGCCACGGTCAGCCTCTCGTCTGGGTACCACCCCCAGACCAACGGGCAGGCAGAGCGGGCGAATCAAGAACTGGAGCAGACACTTCGCTGTGTGACAGCCGCGCACCCGACGGCCTGGAGTACCCACCTGGCCTGGATCGAGTACGCCCACAACAGCCAAGTGTCATCAGCCACCGGCCTCTCCCCGTTTGAGGTGTGCTTGGGGTATCAGCCCCCCTTGTTTCCGGTGGTTGAGGGAGAGGTCGGTGTGCCCTCGGTCCAGGCCCACCTACGGAAGTGCCGTCGGGTGTGGCGGGCCGCCCGCTCTGCCTTGTTGCAGGCCCGGACGAGGGCGAAGAGACATGCAGACCGGCGGCGAGCCCCGGCCCCCGAGTACCGTCCTGGGCAGGAGGTCTGGTTGTCCACGAAGGACATTCCCCTACAGGTTGATTCTCCAAAACTGCAAGAACGGTACATCGGACCTCATAAGATCCTCAAGGTCATCAACCCCGCCGCAGTGAGGCTCCAGCTTCCGGCCTCACTGCGGATCCATCCAGTCTTCCACGTTTCCCGGATCAAGCCTCTTCACACCTCACCCCTCTGCACCCCGGGTCCGGCGCCGCCTCCTGCCCGGATCATCGACGGAGCACCGGCTTGGACTGTCCGCCGGCTCCTTGACGTCCGTCGGATGGGCCGGGGTTTTCAGTATCTGGTGGACTGGGAGGGGTACGGCCCCGAGGAGCGCTCCTGGGTGAAGAAGGGCTTCATCCTGGACCCGGCCCTCCTGGCCGACTTCTACCGACGCCATCCGGACAAGCCCGGTCGTGCGCCAGGAGGCGCCCGTTGAGGGGGTGGTCCTGTTGTGTGGGCCGCTGAAGAGGAGGTACTGCTGGCCCACCACCAACAGAGGGCGCCCTGCCTGGAGTGCGGGCTCCAGGCACCAGAGGGCGCTGCCGTATCATGGGAGTAGCCTGGGTGACAGCTGTCACCCATCACCAGACACAGCTGTTCTACTCAGCACCGAGGTATATCAGGAGGACGGCGTCTCCACCTCAGTGCCGAGATATCGCCTTGAGATAGAGGTAAACTACTCTGCAGCATATTCTGTATATTTGATAATACGTGTTAAACCTTTCAGGACAGCTGACTACCGAAAGCCAATTGCTTGGATAAGTACTCACCTTCCTGTTTTAACGTGACGAGAGGTGGAGGCGGCTTCTTCCCTCTCCGTGTTACTGGGTGCAGCCGCATCCACACCTGTGTGTTTGTTGCTCTCTCTTGCCAGCAGTACCGGATCCGACGAGCGGAGGCAGTGGCCACCTGGGACTTCGGGACTTGGCGGTTCCAGTATTTCCAGGGTTCGGTGGCAGAGGAGATCTGGGTGGTTCCGGTTCGACTCGGACGGACGTCTCCTACCTTCGAGCCTGCCCACACGACACCAGCAGAATTTGGCTTAATCCCAAATTGTTGATTGTTGTATTGGTTGTGCTCGTTTCACAACAGTAAAACTTGTTATTTACCTTCTCCATTGTCCGTTCATTTGCGCCCCCTGTTGTGGGTCCGTGTTCCTACACTTTCACAACACTCACCTCGAGTAAGCTGCAGAACGAAGCTCCGTTGGTCAAACTGGGTGTTTGTATATAATCAAAAGTGAGGAATTTCGGCTTGAGTTGGTCTGCTTCATCATCCTGGCTGCCTGCCTCGCTCTGCCCAGGGATGAGGCCTGACCTCCAGCTGCTCCATGCGGCTCTGCACGCTGTTGTGGTTGGATCGATCCCACCAAGTCATCGCTCCTCCCTCGGCTAGGCGTCACTCTGAAAAGTAGCAGAAAAAAAAAAAAGCTTCTCTCAGCAGGGTGATGGGAGATTTGTTCTACTGCTATTTTTTAAGCTTTTTTGTGGTTCTACAGATGCAAAGCCAAGATGACGATCGCTCAGCTTGTGAGATGAGAGAGAAAGGGTGGACATGAGAGAGAAAGGCTGGATGATGCAGCGAGAGTAAATCAGGAAGTGAAAGAGATTAGTAAGGATGAAGTGAGGGAAGCTCAGCCTTACCTGCAGGGAAGGACTGGAACCACTGAAAGACAGCTCCAGTCAAACCAACTGTGTGCTGCAACCAGTGGAGGAGAATCTGGTGGTCCACAGTGTCGAAAGTGGCAGTCAGGTCTAATAGCACCAGGACGGATGGAAAACCCTGGTCAGCCACCACCAGCAGGTCGTTAGTGACTGACCAGGGCTGTCTCAGTGCTGTGTGCTGCACGAAAGCCAGACTGAAATTTTTCATAAAGTCCACAGGTCTGCAGATGTTGCTCCAGCTGGCCACAACCTTTTCCAAAACCTTTGAAATAAAAGGCAGGTTAGAAATGGGCCTGTAGTTTGCCAGGGTGTTTGGGTCCAGACCGGGTTTTTTTCAGGAGTGGCTTAATGAGGGCTGATTTTAGAGGTAATGGGACGAGACCAGAGTGAACTGAGGAGTTTATTACTGAAGTTATAAGAGGACTGATGGCAGAGAGGTTTTAACAGAGCAGTGGGGAGAGGATCCAGCGGGCAAGTGGAGGACCCCATCTTGTGGGTTAGTGTGCGCCACCTGCTCCACCAAGACTTCCTCAAACTCCACAAGGTTGTTATTGACTTTGGTAGGAAAAAATTCACTGAATTTACTGCAGTGTTCCTCTGAGTCAAATGTGTTGGAAGGCACATCTGATTTCAGGAGGTGGTTTATTGTGGAAAAAAGACGTTTTGAGTCCCCGGGAGTTTTACTGAATAGATTTGAGTAGTATTGAGCTCGAGCTGTTTTTAGAGATTTTGCGTAGAGTTTTTGATGGTCATGGTACGCAATTTTATGAGCAAACAGAGCAGATGTTACAGAGTATAGGGTTCTGAGAACGTGAGCTGTGATGACTCCGAGAGCAGACAATGAGACATTTGTTGGGGGAATCTGATTATACATATTAGCTGCACTTATTTCAGACTTTGAAGGTTTTTTTTCTAACAATCAACTGAAAAACTGAAAAAAACAAACAAACCGAAAAACATTTGAAATCTGATCATTTTCCAGGCATATTTTTGTTTACTTTTATCTCAACAGGAAACTAATTCATTGTGCAATTCAACACATACAAAGGTCATCATGATATTCGCCTTATTGAGATATCCCATAAATCCCTTGTGCCCCAGAGAGGTGCTGCAGTCAAAATAACAGAAACCACATGACGACAATTGCAAATGAACATTATACTAACAAAATGTAAATTTTTATGGCTTTCATAACATTTATAAGAGACTGCAAGCGTGAAACCCTGAAAACTTGCTAAAACAAATATTCCAAATACCCCATGTCTGCTACGTTTAACCTGCGTGGATCTTCATAAACACAAGCCAAATTTCAGACTTATATTTTACTCTGGGACAAACACGACAAACAGTGCTGTAAAGGACAATAAGCAGGACGTTAAAGAGCAAACTTCACTTTCCACCACAATGACATGAACAGGAAGCGATCGCAGCTCACAGAAAATCCCACTGAAAATAACGGAGAAACAACCTGAGCTTCTCACATGTTTACATAAAACAAACAATAATAACGTCTAAAAACCCAGATAATATATTCACGAGAGTTTTTGGCACAATATACAGAGAGTTGTTGTGTGGGCCGCTGAAGAGGAGGTACTGCTGGCCCACCACCACCAGAGGGCACCCTGCCTGGAGTGCGGGCTCCAGGCACCAGAGGGCGCTGCCGCCTCACAGGAGCAGCTGGGGTGACAGCTGTCACTTATCACCTATGACAGCTGTCACCAATCATCTGATCATCGGTGGTATATCAGCAAGACGACATCTCCACCTCTTCGCCGAGATATCGCTCTACCGAGGAGGTAACGTTCTCAGCCGACTATATTGTCTTCCTGACAGGAATACCTGTTGCTTTGTGTGTTTGGATAACCGATATTGTGTTGTTTTCTTCCGACGAGAGGTGGAGGTGTTTTCCCACTATACGTGTTGCTGGGTGCAAACGCACCCACATCGAACTGTTTTTGTTCCTCGCCAGCAGTACCAGATCCGACAAGCGGAGGCAGTGGCCACCTGGGAGTTCGGGACTTGGCGGCTCCAGTATTCCCGGGGTTCGGTGGCGGAGGAAATCGTGTGGTTCCGGTTCTGCTTTGGACAGACGTCTCTTATCTTCGAGCCTGCCCACGTGACACATTTTGTGAATTGACTTCTTTTCTATTATTGTAATTCGCCGTGTTTGTTGTGCTTATTCACAACAGTAAAGAGTTGTTATTTGACTTCCTCCATTGTCCGTTCATTTGCGCCCCCTGTTGTGGGTCCGTGTTCCTACACTTTCACAACAGGATATCTCGGCCAACGTCATGGACCCCGAGGGGCGTCAACCGGCTGTTGAACGGCCAATGGAAGAGCAGGGCGCACAGGCGTCTGCAGGAGGAATGATTGGTGAGTTGCAGCATATCCTCACCGCTTTTACGGCTCGGTTGGATCTGATGACCGAGCAGAACGTCCTCCTTAACCGCAGGGTGGAGGCTCTCACCGCGCAGGTGGAAGCGCGCCCTCAGGGCGCTGCTGCGGCTCCCCCTCCTGTCGATCCTGTGCGCAACAGTGACGTTCCACAGGTCGTTCAACGACCCCTCCCACCTTCCCCTGAAGCATACATAAGCCCTCCAGAGCCATACGGGGGTTGTGTGGAGACGTGCGCGGACTTCCTTATGCAGTGTTCGCTCGTCTTCGCACAACGTCCCGTCATGTACGCGACTGATGCTAGTAAGATAGCTTATGTGATTAATCTGCTTCGCGGTGAGGCACGCGCTTGGGCTACAGCGCTCTGGGAGCAAAATTCACGGCTCCTTCAGACATATGATGGGTTTGTGAGGGAATTCAGAACAGTGTTCGATCACCCAAATAGAGGAGAGACCGCTTCAGCCGTGCTGCTGTCAATGAGACAGGGGCGCTGGAGCGCAGCTGCTTATGCAGTCGACTTCCGCATCGCGGCTGCGAGGTCCGGCTGGAATAGCACTGCCCTCCGTGCCGCCTTCGTAAACGGACTGTCATTGGTCCTGAAGGAGCACCTGGTGGCTAAGGACGAACCGCAGGATTTAGACGGGCTTATTGATCTTGCTATATGATTAGACAATCGGTTAGAAGAACGCCGTCGGGAATGAGACGAAGGGCGTGGTCGGGCACGCGCCGTCCCTCTCTCTTCCGGTTCCGACCGAGTTCCGCCCACCCCACGCTCCACGGCCTCTACACTCCGTGTGGTTACAGCTCCCCCTGCTGATGAAGCTATGGACACGAGCAGGGCCACATTTAGGCCACCAGATAGACAGAGGAGGCTGGTCCGCGGAGCGTGCTTTTTTTGTGGCTCAATAGAGCATCAAGTGAGGGACTGCCCTGAACGGTTAAACACCAACGCCCGCCCCTAGAAACTGGGCCAGGGGTGGGCCAAGACATTCACGTGGGACATACCCATATTGCCACATGACTCCCAGTTACAATCCTTTATGAGGATTTAACCCTTCAGGCCCCAGCACTGGTGGACACAGGCTCTGAAGGGAATCTGCTAGACAGCAGATGGGCCAGGGAGGCAGGGCTCCCTCTGGTGGCGCTTACTTCACCTGTGCAGGTGCGGGCACTAGATGGCTCCCTACTCCCTCTAATCACACATAAGACACCACCAGTAACCCTGGTGGTGTCAGGGAACCACCGGGAGGAGATCGAGTTTTTTGTGACTCCTGCCACCTCCCGTGTGATTCTCGGGTTCCCCTGGATGTTAAAACACAATCCCCGGATCGATTGGCCGTCCGGGGTAGTGGTTCAGTGGAGCGAGACCTGCCATCGGGTATGTTTAGGTTCCTCGGTTCCTCCCGGTTCCCAGGCTAGGGAGGAGGTCAGAGTCCCGCCCAATCTTGGGACGGTGTCGGTGGAGTACCATGACCTTGTGGATGTGTTCAGCAAGGACCTGGCGCTCACCTTTCCCCCGCACCATCCGTACGATTGTGCCATTGATTTGGTTCCAGGCGTTGAGTTCCCGTCCAGCAGGCTGTACAACCTCTCACGACCTCAGCGCGAATCAATGGAGACCTACATCCGGGACTCGTTAGCTGCCGGGTTGATCCGGAATTCCACCTCACCGATGGGTGCAGGTTTCTTTTTTGTGGGAAAGAAAGATGGCGGACTTCGTCCATGCATTGATTACAGGGGGCTGAACGAAATCACGGTTCGTAACCAATACCAGTTGCCCTTGTTGGATTCAGTGTTCACGCCCCTGCATGGAGCCCAAATATTCACAAAGATAGATCTTAGAAATGCGTATCACCTGGTTCGGATCCGGAAGGGAGACGAGTGGAAGACGGCATTTAACACCCCCTTAGGTCACTTTGAGTACCTGGTCATGCCGTTCGGCCTCACCAACGCCCCCGCAACGTTCCAAGCATTAGTTAATGATGTCTTGCGGGATTTCCTGCACCGATTCGTCTTCGTATATCTAGACGATATACTCATCTTTTCTCCGGATCCTGAGACCCATGTCCGGCATGTACGTCAGGTCCTGCAGCGGTTGTTGGAGAACCGGCTGTTTGTGAAGGGCGAGAAGTGTGAGTTTCACCGCACTTCTTTGTCATTCCTGGGGTTTATCATCTCCCCCAACTCCGTCGCTCCTGATCCGGCCAAGGTTGCGGCGGTGAGAGACTGGCCCCAACCTACCAGCCGTAGGAAGCTGCAACAGTTCCTCGGCTTTGCAAATTTCTACAGGAGGTTCATTAAGGGCTACAGTCAGGTAGTTAGCCCCCTGACAGCCCTGACCTCGCCAAAAGTCCCCTTCACCTGGTCGGATCGGTGCGATGCCGCGTTCAAGGAGTTGAAACGGCGCTTCTCGTCTGCACCTGTTCTGGTGCAGCCCGATCCTGGTCGCCAGTTCGTGGTTGAAGTGGATGCCTCTGACTCGGGGATAGGAGCCGTGCTATCCCAGAGCGGAGAGACCGATAAGGTCCTTCACCCGTGTGCCTATTTTTCCCGCAGGTTGACCCCGGCCGAACGGAACTATGACGTCGGCAATCGAGAACTCCTTGCGGTGAAAGAGGCTCTTGAAGAGTGGAGACATCTGTTGGAGGGAACGTCCGTGCCATTCACGGTTTTCACTGACCACCGGAACCTGGAGTATATCAGGACCGCCAAGCGGCTGAACCCCAGGCAAGCCCGCTGGTCACTGTTCTTCGGCCGTTTTGACTTCCGGATCACCTACCACCCCGGGACCAAAAACCAGAGATCGGATGCCTTGTCCCGGGTGCATGAAGACAAAGTCAAAACGGAGTTGTCGGATCCACCGGAACCCATCATCCCGGAGTCCGCTATCGTGGCTACCCTCACCTGGGACGTAGAAAAAACCATCCGGGAGGCCCTGGCACGGAACCCGGACCCCGGAACTGGGCCGAAGAACAAACTTTACGTCCCACCAGAGGCCAGGGCTGCAGTCCTGGACTTCTGTAACGGCTCCAAGTTCTCCTGTCATCCGGGGGTGCGAAGAACCGTGGCAGTTGTCCGGCAGCGCTTCTGGTGGGCGTCCCTGGAGGCCGACGTCCGGGACTATATCCAGGCCTGCACCACCTGCGCCAGGGGCAAGGCTGACCACCGCAGGGCATCGGGACTGCTCCAGCCGCTGCCTGTGCCTCATCGCCCCTGGTCCCACATCGGCCTGGATTTTGTCACGGGCCTCCCGCCGTCCCAGGGCAACACCACCATCCTCACGATAGTGGACCGATTCTCCAAGGCGGCCCACTTCGTGGCCCTCCCGAAGCTCCCTACTGCCCAGGAGACAGTGGACCTCCTGGTCCACCACGTCGTCCGGCTGCATGGGATTCCAACAGACATCGTCTCCGATCGCGGTCCCCAGTTCTCCTCACAAGTCTGGAGGAGCTTCTGCCGGGAACTGGGGGCCACGGTGAGTCTCTCGTCCGGGTATCATCCTCAGACCAACGGGCAAGCAGAACGGGCCAATCAGGAGGTGGAACAGGCCCTGCACTGCGTGACAGCCGCGCACCCGGCGGCCTGGAGTACCCATTTGGCCTGGATCGAGTATGCCCATAACAGCCAGGTGTCTTCAGCCACCGGCCTCTCCCCTTTTGAGGTATGTCTGGGGTACCAGCCCCTGTTGTTTCCGGTGGTTGAGGGAGAGGTCGGTGTGCCCTCGGTCCAGGCCCACCTGCGGAAGTGCCGTCAGGTGTGGCGCGCCGCCCGTTCTGCTTTGCTAAAGGCCCGGATGAGGGCAAAGTCCCATGCAGACTGTCGGCGGACCCCGGCCCCTGCGAATCGGCCAGGGCAGGAGGTGTGGTTGTCGACAAAGGACATTCCCCTCCAAGTGGACTCCCCTAAACTGCAGGATCGTTACATCGGTCCCTTCACGATCTCAAGGTCATCAGAGGCTTCGGCTTCCGGCCTCACTGCGGATCCATCCTGTTTTCCATGTGTCCCGGATAAAGCCGCATCATACCTCACCCCTCTGTACTCCGGGTCCGGCACCGCCTCCTGCCCGGATCATCAATGGCGAGCCGGCTTGGACTGTGCGCCGGCTCTTAGATGTCCGTAGGATGGGCCGGGGCTTCCAGTATTTGGTGGACTGGGAGGGGTACGGACCTGAAGAACGCTCCTGGGTGAAGAGGAGCTTCATCCTGGACCCGGCCCTCCTGGCCGATTTCTACCGCCGCCACCCGGACATTTCTCAGTGTTATTGACATCTCACAGAGTGGCACACCCTCTGAATTTTTGTGAGATTTTGCGGGATCAGAAATCTCAATGGGGCGAATACGGTGCATTCAGTAAATATTCACAGCACTTGACTTTTGCCACATTTTGTGATGTTGCAACCTTATTCCAAAATGGAGCAAATTCTTTTTTCCCCTCAAAATTCTACACACGATACCACATAATGACAATGTGAAAAAAAGTTTTTATGACATTTTTACAAATTTATTAAAAAAAAATAATTAAGAAATCACCGGAACATAAGTATTCACACCCTTTGTTCAGTACTCTTGTTGATGCACCTTGGCAGCAATTATAGCCTCAGGTCTTCTTGAATATGATGCCACAAGCTTGGTGCACACATCTTTGGGCATTGTTGTCCATTCCTTTTTACAGCACCTCTCAAACTCCATCAGGTTGGATGGGGAGCGTCGGTGCACAGCCATTTTCAGATCTTTCCAGAGATGTTCAATCGGATTCTGGGCTCTGGCTGGGCCATTCAAGGACATTCACAGAGTTGTCCTGAAGCCACTCCTTTGATATCTTGGTTGTCACTTGTCCGTGGCGGAAAGATGAACTGTCACCCAGTCTGAGGTCAACAAGTGCTCGGGAGCAGGTTTTCATCCAGGATGTCTCTGTACATTGCTGCATCATCTTTCCCTCAAAACCTGACTAGTTTCCAGGTTCCTGCTGCTGAAAAATATCCCCACAGCATGATGCTGCCACCACCATGCTTCACTGTAGGGATGGTGCCTGGTTTCCTTCAAACATGACGCCTGGCATTCATGCCAAAGAGTTCAATCTTTGTTTATTAGACCAGAGAATTTTGTTTCTCATGGTCTGAGAGTCTTTCAGGTGCCTTTGGCAAACTCCGGGCAGCAGGTGTGTGTCTTTCCAAATCATGTCCAGTTAACTGAATTTAAAGGATCTCATCTAAAGGATGATGAGTGGAAACAGGATGTACTTGAGCTCAATTTTGAGCTTCATGGCAAAGGCTATTAATACTTATGTACATGGGATTTCTTAGGTTTTTTTTTAATACATTTGAAAAAAATCCCCAAAAAATCACATTGTCATTATGGGGTATTGTGTGTAGAATTTTGAGGGAAAAAAAGAATTTCATTCATTTTGGAATAACGTAACAGAACACCGTCACCGGTTCTGTTCATTATTTTTATGGACAGAATTTCTAGGCGCAGCCAGGGTGTAGAGGGGGTCTGGTTTGGGAACCACAGAATCTCATCTCTGCTGTTTGCGGACGATATGGTTCTGTTGGCTTCGTCAAATCAGGACCTTCAGCGTGCACTGGGGCGGTTTGCAGCCGAGTGTGAAGCGTCTGGGATGAAAATCAGCACCTCCAAATCCGAGGCCATGGTTCTCGACCGGAAAAAGGTGCTTTGCCCTCTTCAGGTCGGTGGAGTGTCCTTGCCTCAAGTGGAGGAGTTTAAGTATCTCAGGGTCTTGTTCACGAGTGAGGGACGGATGGAGCGTGAGATCGATAGATTGATCGGTGCAGCATCTGCAGTGATGCGGTCGCTGTATCGGACCGTCGTGGTGAAGAGAGAGCTGAGTAGGGGGGCAGGGCTCTCGATTTACCGATCGATCTACGTTCCAATCCTCACCTATGGTCATGAGATTTGGCTCATGACCGAAAGAACGAGATTGCGAGTACAAGCGGCCGAGATGAGATTCCTCCACAGGGTGGCTGGGCGCTCCCTTAGAGATAGGGTGAGGAGCTCGGTCACTCGGGAGGAGCTTGGAGTCGAGCCGCTGCTCCTCCACGTCAAAAGGAGTCAGTTGAGGTGGCTCGGGCATCTTTTCCGGATGCCCCCTGGACGCCTCGCTGGAGAGGTGTTCCGGGCACGTCCCATTGGAAGGAGGCCCTGGGGAAGATCCAGGACACGCTGGAGGGACTACATCTCTCGGCTGGCTTGGGAACGCCTTGGGGTTCCCCCAGAGGAGCTGGGGGAGGTGTGTGTGGATCAGGAGGTCTGGGCGGCTTTGCTTGAGCTGCTGCCCCCGCAACCCGACTCCGGATAAAGCGGAAGAAAATGGATGGATGGATGGTAACATAACAAAATGTAGAAAAAGTGAAGTGCTGTGAATACTTTCTGAATGCACTGTACTGCAGGGTGGCTTAGTGGTTAGCACTGTTGCCTCACAGCAAGGACATCATGGGATCACTTCCTGCCCTTTCTGTGTGGAGTTTGGATGCTCTCCCCGTGTCTGTGTGGGTTTCCTTCAAGTACTCCGGTTTCCTCCCACACTCAAAAACATGCTTATTTATTCATGTGTATGAATGAGGTTGTGGTCGGAGGGGTCACAGGTGCAGAATGGGAGCCACACTTCCGTCAGTCTGCCCCAGGGCTACTGCGGCCACACTAGTAGCTTACCACCACCAATGTGTGATTGTGCAAGCGAATGAATAATAATGCAACTTGTAAGCACTTTTGGTATCTTAGTAATAATAAGGCACGCTATAAATCCAAGTCATCATCATTATTTTTATTTTTACTGTCAAACTTCAATGATTTCATGAATATAAATGATTTTCCATGTGATATGCATTTTGGAAAAGCTGGCTTCCTGCTTACAAGGCTGTTGCAACATAGCACATCTACAGTAATGGAGGAGATAAGCACGAAATGTGTTTTACAGTTACAATGTAAATAATGCACAGCTGAGGGGATCAATTTGCAAATAAGAATTAAAAAATGACGTGATTTAACAATTGTGCTCTGTATGGATCGGAGACTCAGGTTGCAAATCAAATGCATCTTGACTAGCGATGCGGTAACATGTTACTTAGTAATGCGTTACTCTAATCCGACCTCTTTTTAGTAATGAGTAATCTAACATGTTATTCATTCTAATCAGTAATCAGATAAAGTTACTTCTCCAAGTCACTGTGCGTTACTGTTATTTTTGTATTGTGGGTTGACTGCATAATGTGGCCCGTGAGCAGAGGGAGGTCGGCGTTTGGTTGAACTGTTCACTTTGCCCTCTTTCAGCGAGCTGCAAGCTTTTTCTCCGCTGTGCAGCACCCCCGAGTTGAAAAACAGTTGTCTCTCAAAGGCGCGGTGACGCTCAGAGCTATGGTTTTACAAAGACATTTTTACACTTTGTTATTTTCTTTAAAACTCTGTGCCGCTCTGTGTGTCTTCTTGCTGAAAACAGCTGATCCGTGATGCTTTATAAATACTAAAAACTTTTTTCCACTCAAATGCGCTTAAAGTCTCTTTCTGAGGATGGCATGACGTAAAAAAACACTGATAAAATTTTCTTACTTGTCAGTCTGGTTGTGTTTTCTGCATAAATAAACATTATTCATTCTTCTCCTCAAATAGCAAGTCAGGGGCGAATCAATGCGGGAAGGGGTGTGGGTGAGGGTTTTGAACATGGTTCCCCACAACAGCCGTAGATTAAAGGTCCATTTTTGAAGACATTTTTTCATGCTATTACTTTCACTAATACTACTTAGAAGAAGAAGAAGAAGAAGAAGAAGAATTTCAACAACTAAAATGTTTAGAAAGAATTGAAATGAACCATCACCCCTCCTGGAGAGCCATCACCTTATCGTGATGGAGAGGTTTGTGTGCCGCTATGAACCTGAGAAGTGTGTTGTCTGGAGCTTTTGTGCTCCTGGTCAGGTCTCCCATGGCAAATTGGTCTCAGGCAAGAGGTCAGACTAAGAATGGTTCACAAGACACCATGACAGAACAATGTAGAGGAAATGTGACCTGGCCTGGAGGAAGCACAGGGCCCTCATCTGGAGCCAGGCCTGGATATAGAGCCCGTCAGCGAGGGCCTGGTAGCTGGGCTTGCCACGGAGCCCAGTCAGGCACAGCCTGAAAAGGCAGCAAGGAGCTTCCATCTCCATCATGTGGGCTCACCACCCGCAGGGGGAACCGCTAGTGTTGGGTGCCCTGTCCCATGGGTGGCAGTGAAAGTCGAGGGCCTCGATGGACCAGACCTGGGTGGCAGGGGCTGGCTCTGGGGGTGTGGAATGTCACCTCGCTATGGGGGAAGGAGCCGGAGCTGGTGTGAGAGGTGACGCGATACCAGTTAGATCTGGTGGGCCTTGCCTCCACGCACAGCCTTGGCTCTGGAACCACTCTACTTGATAGGGGTTGGACTTTATTTGTAGCACCAAGCACCAAGGTGCTTCTGGTGGACCGTGAGGCACCCCAGGAGGGGAAAACGGGGAACCATCCAAGCTGTCTACAGTAAGGATGGGACTCTGCTGACCTCAACTCAGGATGTAATGCAGTGCTGGAAGGAACACTTGGAGGAACTCCTGCATCAGACCGGAGCGCCCTCTATAGTAAGTATGTACCACGGCTGGTACATACATCCAAGATGGCGCCGATGTATGTGGCTAGCCGTCTGTCTCTGCACAGTATTGCGCTATTATTGTTATTATTGCTGTTTTTTATTAAGAATGTGTCACCGCTACTGCAGTATGACCGCCAGTCTCTTCTGAATATCCGTGATTCAGAGATTAGGCCCGCGATCGATGGGAAAACGAAGTCGCTCCCTCCGTTACTGAAATCGGTGCCCTACTTCTTGCGGCGTATAGCTGCTCAATTGCCTCACAAACGCCGCCACAGGAAACGGGGGAAACACAGCGGTGTACTCATAAGACTGAGAGCCTACCTGGCACAGCCCTCGATGTGTGATTCCTGTCGTTCCTTTCGACTTCCTCCGGGGAATGACAACTTCATCATGTGGCATTTTGCGGACTTCCGTTGGCTCAGATCAGCTGTCCCAGGTGCTGACTATGAGTGTCTGCAGGCGAGGGTCAGTAAAGGAAAATCTCCGTCCTATCGCACGTGGTTCAGGAAATGTGGACCACACGCTGCTGCACTTCGCTCTTATAAATGCGAGATCTCTCACAAATAAAACTTTTATTCTGAATGACTTCTTTTCCTCACGTGGGCTGGATATCCTCATGTTCACGGAAACGTGGACTAAACCAGGTGACTACAGTGCCTTCACGGAGCTCCTCCCCCCTCGCTGCTCTTTCCTCTGTTCGCCTCGTGCGTTCTGGTCGGGGAGGCGGAGTTGCCACCGTCTTCGAGGATAAATTTGCATGCAAGTCTTAACATGCAAATAATATTCCTCTTTTGAAGTACAGCTGTTCCTGATGGATTTTTCTTGTCCAATATTATGTGCTGTGGTCTATCGTCCACCTAATATAATAAGGACTTTATCAGGAGTTCTCTGAGTTCTTAGCTGAGTTGGCCCCCAAATATGATCATATTCTAATCTGTGGAGATTTTAATATCCACGTTTGTCGTCAGTCCGATCAGGTGGCCACCGATTTTAAACGTCTTCTGACATCTTTTGATTTAACTCAGATTGTGGATAAACCAACCCATAATGCTGGTCACACTCTGGACTTGATTATCACTCATGGGCTCACAGGTGTCTCTTACAGAAATATCAGACACTCCATTTCAGATCATTTCCCAGCAACTGCTTTTGTGAATATGGAGATTTCTACCTATTATGAAGAGTCCTCTCCCTCAAGGCCTAGATAGCCTTTTATCGTTTTTTCCATACCACCTGTACTGGGATCCTTGACAAAATCGCTCCTTTTAGGTGCAGGTCTTCTAAACCAAGGGCTGACCCCTGGCTAAATGACACTACTCGTGCACTCAGGCAGCACTGCAGACAGGCAGAACGTCGCTGGAAGGACAGACTACATGTGTCATTGGAGATTCTTAAGGACAATCTTGCTCAGTATCAGAGGGCAGTGAAGGAAGCTAAATCCCAGTATCTGTCTGACATTATTTCCACAAATGGACATAGCCCTCGCGTGTTGTTCAACACAATTAATTTGGTTGTGAACCCCCGCACCCCTCATTTTGAAAATGCCACTGTTTCTATACCTGTGAGGACTTCTTACATTTTTTCGTGGATAAAGTGATGTCAGTGAGAGCACTGAGAAGCTGCAGTATCAATCTGGAGGAGTCTGTTACTACTGTGCACTCTGCAGTGTTTGATCATTTTGATCCCATCACTTTGACATCCCTCACTGACATTGTTAAATGCATGAGGGTCACTAACTGCTCTTTAGATTTTCTTCCTGCTAAATTACTGAAAGAAGTGTTCACCACTGTTGGCCCTTCCCGCTTGATTTTAATTAACATGTCTTTAAGTTCAGATACTTCCCTGACACTTTCAAACAGGCTGTGGTGAGACCATTGCTTAAAAAACCCGCCTTGACACTTCTGTTCTATCTAATTTTAGGACCGTGTCAATTTGTCTTTTATTTCAAAAATTATTGAAAAGTTGTTTTTAAAACAGTTACAAGTGTGTCTTAGATAGTAATTTTATATTTGAAAAATTTCAGTCAGGGTTCAGAACAAGGAAAGCACAGAATCTGCACTCCTCAAGTCCACAATGATGTGGCTCTGGTCGCTTGATGCTAAATGTCCAGTTCTTTTAGTGCTTCTTGACTTGACAGCAGCATTTGATACTGTTGATCACAGGATGTCTCTTGTCTCGTTTAAAGCACCATGTTGGCATTTGGTGGCACAGCATTAAAGTGGTTTAGTTCCTATCTAATGAACAGAACATTTTCTGTCATGATAGGTGACTTGTCCTCCTCTGCTGCAACCTTGTCTTGTGGAGTACCCCAGGGTTCCATTTTGGGCCCCATTTTGTTTTGTCTCTATATGTTACCACTGGGCTCCATTATGGAGAGGACATGTCTTTTCACTGCTATGCAGATGACCTGCAGATTTATCTGCCAGTGTCTTCAATACAAATGACGCTATCAAACGTTGTCAACTGCATGGGCTGCTATAAAGCTGTGGTTACAGCAAAATTTTCTTCATTTGAAGGAGGACAAAACTGATTACATTTTGTTTGGTGACCCTGAGCTTCTAGGTTCTGGTTTGTTGTCTGCGTCTTTGAAACCTATAGTAAGAAAATCTTGGGGTGGTATTTTGACAATTCTTTTAGATTTGATAAACAATTGACAGCGTGGTAAGAACAAGTTTTATCATTTTTTAGCTTATCTAAAGTTAAACCATTTTTAAACCACACTGACCTTTGAAAAAACTATCCACGCTTTTATTACCTCTAGAATTGACTATTGTAATGCCCTTTATGTCGGAGTTCCTCAGACATCTCTGAGTCCGTCTCCAGCTGGTGCAAAACGCTGCAGCCCGATTTTTAACAAACATATCAAGACGTCAGCACATCACCCCAGTTCTTTTTAATTTGCACTGGCTTCCAGTCTCTTTTAAAGTTGATTTTAAAATTTTGATGTTTGTCTTTAAAGCCCTTAATGGCCTGGCCCCTCCTTATTTGACTGAGCTTTTGCATCCTCGTGTCTCACACAGGTCTTTCAGGTCTGTAAATCAGCTTTTACTGGAGGTGCCCAGGTCCAGGTCTAAACGCTGGGGTGATCAGGCCTCCTCTGTTGCTGGGCCCAAACTTTGGAATAAATTGCCCCTGAAATGAGAATCATCTCTGACTTAGAGCTTTTAAGTCCAGGCTCAAGACGCATTTGTTCAGGCTGGCTTTAACACTCAGTAGCATGATGGCACTTTACTTTATGCTATTAAATGTTTTTATGCATTTTTTATATAATTGTTTTCTGCAATGGTCTTATTGTTGGATATTTATTTTATTATGTTTTGTTTTTAAATTTGTTGTAAAGCACTTTGGTCACTTTGAGTGTTGTAAAGGGCTCTAGAAATAAACTTGATTGATTGATTGATTGATTGATAGTAGGGGCAGAGCTGGAAGCTGATGGAGTATTTTCATCAATTTCCCTGGTGGAAGTCACTGAGGGTAGTCAAAACGACTCCGCCGTGGCAAGACCCCGGGGGTTGATGAGATCCGTCCAGAAATTGCTTAAGGCTCTGGGTGTGGAGGGATTGTCTTGGATGAGATATCTCTTCAACATTGCGTTGAGGTCTGGGACAGTGCCTAAGGAGTGGCAACTGGGTGGTGGTCCCCATATTTAAAAAGGGGGAGCAGAGAATGTGTGCTAATTACAGGGGCATCACACTGCTCAGCCTCCCTGGTAAAGTCTACTCCAGGGTCCTGGAAAGGAGGGTTGGTCGATCGTCGAAACCTCTGATTGAAGAAGAACAATGCGGGTCCTGTCCTGTTGTGGAACAACCGACCAGCTCTTCACTCTCACAAGGATCCTGGAGGGTGCCTGGGAGTATGCCCATCCAGTCTACATGTGTTTTGTGGACTTGGAGAAGGCGTATGATCAGGTACCCCGGGAGATACTGTGGGAGGTGCTGCGGGAGTATGGAGTGAGGGGTGTCCCTTCTCAGGGCCATCCAATCCTGTACTCACACAGCGAGAGCTGTATCAGGTGTTTGGCAGTAATCTGACTCGTTTCCGGTGGAGGTTGGCCCAGGGCTACACCTTGTTACCAATCCTGTTTGTGATATTCATTGACAGGATATTGAGGCTTAGTCGGGGGGAGGAGAGTTTCTGGTTTGGTGGGCTCAGAGTCTCATCACTGCTTTTTGCAGATGATGTGGTCCTGTGGGCTTCATCGGCCGCTGACCTCCACACTCACTGGATCGGTTCACAGCCAAGTGTGAAGCAGCTGGGATGAGGATCAGCACCCTCTAAATCTGATGGCATGGTTCTCAGCAGGAAACAGATGGATTGCCTACTACAGGTAGGGAATACGGTCCTTGCCCCAAGTGAAGGAGTTCAAGTACCTCAGGGTTTTGTTCATGATGAGGGGATAATGGAGCATGAGATTGGCCGGGGAATCGGTGCAGCAGGGCGGTATTATATTCACTCTAACCGTACTGTTGTGATGAAAAGGGAGCTGAGCCAAAAGGCGAAGCTCTCGATCTACTGGTCAATCTTCGTTCCTGACTCTCACCTATGGTCATGAGGGTTGGATCATGAGCGAAAGAACTAGATCGCGGATACATGCACCTGAAATGGGCTTTCTCAAAGGGTGGCTGGTGTCTCCCTTAGAGACAGGGTGAGAAGTTTGGGTCATCTGTGGGAGCTCGGAGTAGAGTTGCTGCTCCTCCGCGTTGAAAGGAACCAGCTGAGGTGGTTCGGGGCATCTGGTATGTATGCCTCCTGGGCACCTGTTCCGC
The DNA here is from genome assembly GCF_902500255.1 of Thalassophryne amazonica. Taxonomy (NCBI): domain Eukaryota; kingdom Metazoa; phylum Chordata; class Actinopteri; order Batrachoidiformes; family Batrachoididae; genus Thalassophryne; species Thalassophryne amazonica. Next base: position 67,531,449 of record NC_047103.1, read on the forward strand.
ATGTCCATCTGGGAGAAGACCCCAGAGAAGACCCAGGACCAGGTGGGGAGATTATATCTCCACACTGGCCTGGGAATGCCTCGGGATTCCCCAGTCAGAGGTGGTCAATGTGGCACGGGAAAGGGAAGTCTGCGGTCCCCTGATGGAGCTGTTGCCCCCGCTACCCGAATCTGGTTGAAGATGAGTGAGTAAAATGTTTAGAAAGAATTTAAATGTTAGAAAATGTTATAAAGAATTTAATAGTTACAGTTATAAATAATGTAGGTTAGAAATAGTAAGTTTTACTGTTACAGTGCTGTCAACATTATTTCTTGATATGAGATCAGACAGATGTCTTTATTTTATTTTTGGATAAAACAAGTATTTATGTTCACTGAAGTCAAGAAAGGGTGACTATAAAGTGAGTATTGGCAAAACTGTTTTAGCATTTTCATATTGAGGTGGCGGAGGGGGGGCGGTGTTGTCGACAGCTGCTGACAGTAACTAATAAAGTAACTAGTAATCTAACTTAGTTACTTTTAAAATTGAGTAATCAGTAAAGTAGCTAAGTTACTTTCAAGGAATAATCAGTAATCATAATTGTATTACTTTTCAAAGTAACTGTGGCAACTCTGATCTCGACTATGTTGTATATTTCTGCTAATTATATATCATCGTGAAGATGAGCTGGGTAGACCACACACCCAGTCCAGTGCAAATGACAGTATTAAATACATCATCAGAAATTCCAATGATGGGCAGGCAGTGTGGCTTCTTATGGAAGATAGTTGCTTTCCAAAACAATCGATAGAAAAGTTCAGGTCTGTAAGATCTCTGATGTACAATTTTGAAGATCTTGGTAAACATCTGTTTTCCAAACTGGGGTGTGGATTGCTACTATTGGCGCATGAGAAAAAAAAAATACGAAAGGACAGAAGGTTTGTGTTTGTATACATGTGGTCTGCTTTGTTTTTTAAATAGTCATATTACGATGGACAAACAGATTGGTTTATCCGATTACTCAGGCAGACGCCTGAAACACGTGAGATCAGTCCAGCTGCTGACCAGTGTCCTCAGAGGGAGCAGCAAAGGATCAAGCAGAGGTTCAGGGCACAGTGCGCAATCATACCAGGTGACCCACAACCTGGAAGGTATTGAGGAATTAGCAAACACAGAAATAGAAGCATGGGTCATAAACACAGAGGCAAACACAAGGAACTAACACAAGACAGCAGGCATAAAGTTAGACAATCTGGCAAGGACATAAGGCTCTTGAGAAAGTCATAAATGCCAGCAAACAATTAACCACGAAATGCAGAGACACAAACGTGGAAACCAGAATCGGGAAGCCAAAGTCGAAGTTCAGGCACAAGAAACATGACCCATGACACTGATTCACGGCATCTGTCCTCATTGTCAGGAGGCTTTCAGGGGGGTGGGGATGACCAGCTCTCTGCCTGGGTGGCTGCCAATCAGGATGCAGGGCACTGGAGGCCTATACGGCAATGGATGAGGAGAAGGCCCACCTGTATCCTGACCTGACAGCGGCGCTCCTGGCCAAGTTTGACATCTTGCCGAGACGTATCGTCAGCAGTTCCGGTCCAGCCTGGTTCCACCTGGGGAAAACCCAACGGAGACATACAATCGCCTGAAGGACTCTATCATCGATGGACCCGTCCTGAGCAGCACTCCAAGGAGCAGATCGGGGAACAGGTCATCCTGGAGCAGCTTCTGCGGGTCTTCCAGCTGACATCCGTACCTGGGTGAAGGAGCATGAGCCTGTGGATGGACTAGCTGCGGCCAAGCTAGCATTGCAGTATCTTAATGCGCGGAGGGAAGGCCCACCTGTACATCCCGGTGGACTTGGGCTGTCAAGCCACGGGGCAGCCCCGACGAGCATTCCGACTAGCTACCAACCGCCAGCGGATCCGGGCCCAGCTCCTGGTCAACAAGGTGTGCCGGGAAGGATTTGTCTGTTACTACTGTCACAGCTGGGGCACAAAGCATCCTTATGTCCACTCGAAAAGCAAAGTTGACTGGTGCGTGTTATACTTACTTCCCGGACGGAGGGTGAAAAGGCTGTAAAAAGAAGGCAGTTGGTTTAAAGACATTAACATTAATGGCCAGCCTGTGACTGCTCTTGTGGATTCTGGTAGCTTCCTGACCCTAGTGCGGAGAGACATTGTATCGACAGAGACTGTGGACTTTAGGCCGGCAGGAGGATGTTTTATGTCTACACTGTGCTCCGGAAGATGGGGCCCCGTAACGTATGAAATCTACCATCCTGAGAAGAGAAAGGCGAAGCAGACGTACAGTTAACTTGTTGAAGGAGTGGAAGGAAGCTCCTGCCTTGGTTCCAGTGGCCTCTCTGTTGGTGACGGAGGTGGACAGTGATGAGAGGAGGAGTCATCATCTGTGGTCAGTTCCATCCACTCTGGCCGAGCCTGGTGCTCTACCACCTCTTCCACTACTCAGCCAGTCAACTCGCGAGGTGCTCCAGCGGGTGTCAAAGCTGTTTGCGGTCAGCCTGGAAAGACCGACCTGATCGAGCATGCCATCCGTCTGAAAGAGAGGGGTCCAATCCGCCACAGTCCTACCGGGGTGCCACAACACCTGGTGGGGAAGCTTCTGAAGGAAGTAGAGGAAATGCAAGCATCTGGGTGTGATTGAACCCTCACGGTCCGAGGTGGTGCAGTCCAGTGGTCATCGTGGTAAAGAAGGATGGCTCGCTGCGCATTTGCATTGACTTCCGGAAGCTCAACGCAGTGTCAGAGTTTGATGCCTATCCAATGCCTCGCATTGACGACTTGCTGGAGAAGATTGGACGGGCCCGGTTCATTACAACTTTGGACCTTTGCAAGGGCTATTGGCAGGTGCCGTTGGAAGTGTCCTGTCGCCCTTACACTGCTTTCCGGACACCCGCAGGTCTCTTCCAGTTTACTGTGATGCCCTTCGGGCTGCACGGAGCGCCTGCCACCTTCCAGAGGCTAATGGACTGTGTCTTGCGTGGGTGTGAGGACTGCTGCGCTGCTTACTTGGATGATGTTGTCATCTTCAGTGCCACCTGGGAGGAGCACATGCGGCACCTGGAACGGGTCCTGAGCCGGATTCAAGAGGCGGGCCTGACGCTGAATCCGGCCAAGTGTGAGTGGGCCAAGGAAGAAGTTAAATACCTCAGCTATTGGCTGGGGCATGGTGAGGTCCGTCCACAGCTGGACAAGGTGGAGGCGATCCGCAGTTGTCCACAGCCCCGCACGAAGAAGGAGGTGAGGTCCTTTCTGGGGTTGGCCGGCTGGTACAGGAGGTTTGTCCCGCAGTGTTGCTTCCATCGCTGCTCCACTGACCGCCCTCACTGCGAAGAATCAGAGGAATCCTGTCATTTGGAGTGAAGACTGCGAGACTGCTTCCCAGACCTTGAAGACTTGTCTGTGTACGCCACCTGTCCTGTGGAGTCCGATTTCAACCAGAGGTTTCTGGTCCAGACCGATGCATCGGCCCTTGGGATCGGAGCTGTCCTGGCTCAGGGGACTCCGGGAGAAGAGCAACCCATCTTGTATCTAAGCCGCAAGCTGCTGCCTCGGGAGACCAGGTACTTGACGGTGGAGAGAAGGGCCTGGCTATCAAGTGGTCCCTGGAGAGCTTGCGGTACTATCTGCTGCCGAAGGAGGTTGACCCTGGAGACTGACCACCATGCTCTGACCTGGATGAATTCATGAAAGATCACAACAGCCATCTCACTCGGTGGTACCTGTCCTGCAGCTGTTCCAGTTTGAATCCGTCATCGGGCTGGCAGGAACAATGTGGTGGCTGATCATTTCTCCAGGTTGCCGCGCAAGCGTCAACCTGGGGAGGAGGAGGATACTGTGACGGGGTGCTTGCAGCACCGCGTCCCTCTCTGCCTTGCGTGCCCCTCCTTCTCTCTCCCTCTGTGCTCAGGGACTGTGTGATTACAGCGCACTGGTTCTCTGCTTGAATTCAGATACACTACCTCCCCAGTTGTAGCGTGGTTGAGGGTGCACATTTTGGGTCTATATGTCCCTATTTTTGGATATTGAATGTTGACAAACTCCTTACCTGTTGTTGCGCAGCTCTCAGCTATCCTGATGGGGCTAAACTGAAGCGCTTTCTGGTTGTGCTTTAAATAGCACATTGTGGCGCGCTGCAAGCGGTCAGCTGACCTCAGGCTGAATCATTTTTGTGTGTGTAGCTTTGTTGTCTGATTTGTTACGTTTTCTTGGTGATTTTTGGGTACTAAAGATGGGTAAGGAATTTTTTATTGTGATTGAGTTACAGATTGGTGGGGAGTGTTAAAAGGAAAAGAAAAAAAAGGAAAAAAAAAAAACATTCCCCTCTGATTATCTCTTGGTACGCCCAGGGGCGGGGCGTTGGGTATTTAGGGAGGGGATATTGCTGTCAGGAGGGAATGGTGTTGGAGCGTTGGTAGTGATGCATGGGTGGTGCTGTTGTCCCTACGGTGTCTGAAGTTTTTTTTTTCCCCTCTTCCCCTCCTCGTGGGTTTTTTTTTTTTTTTTTGGGAAATTGCTGGCCCTGAATAACGTATATTGCTGGGAGACATCTTGGACTCAGCCATTATTATTATATTTTTGAGCAGTTTGAGCAGAACCCCGTGACACAATCCTGACGTGACCTGTCAGGATTGTCCTCGTCAGCCATCTACATACACATCTCCATTATTTAGTTCAGAAGATCATCGCCTCTGACAACAAAGACTTTTAACAGGACCAAAGTACTTTTGGTTCCTTACAAATAGGGAACATGCAAAAAAAAAAAAAAATGCTCTCTGGTTATGTTCACTTGATTCAGATTTAGAAAACCTTATATTAAAGCTAAATTTTGCACTCAGTCGAAGTTAAAATAATGTATTTATTACACATATCTGAGTGTCACAAACTGGCTGTTGCAGCAACAGGCCGAGATATCAGGCAGGAAGGGGTGTGTGTATGTGTGTGTTGAGTGGTTTCCTCTCAAGTAGATTGTGTGATCAAAAAAGAAAAAAAAAAAAATGTGTGAAGGGTGTGTTCTCCCTTGGGTTTTGCGGTAGTGCTCATGCTTCGAACCTTAGCTGCTTACAACAATATCACTTGTGTCACTGTGAAGAAAAAACCCCACTTGTGTTGATCAGCCTGCACTCGGCTGACTGTGGTCTCAGGCTGAAGAACCTCTTTCTGACTGCAGCTTGTCCATGTGACTTGGTTTCCGTTGCCTGCTTCCGTGAATAGTTAAAAAAAAAAAAAAAAAAAGAGGCAGTAGTTGTTCAGTCTGTGCAGAGGACGACACACATGAGAAAGCTCTGCTTCAGCGAGTCAACCAGCGATATGGTCAAAGAATCAACTGTCAGTGGCTTGGGAAATCCACACCTAACCACCAGTGTAAGTACATGCACAGTGAACTGATTAGGCACATCATGCATAACCAGACCACACACAACAAACTGCATCTTTGTCCGATATAAAAACGCTAATTGTAAGTGTGCATTTGTGTTACGCTTGCTGCATTTCAGCAACATTCAGCGATCATCTGCTTGTATGTACAACAAACCGGCATAGGCAGTTATACAACATATGGACTCCTGTAAAAAAAAAAAAAAAAAGCAAACAACAACCAATATTTCAGTAAACAGTAACAGTTTTCAAGACATGTGGCAGCACATAGTCAGCCTTGGATCACATGTTATGCCTGTTTATTCTCTTTAGTTGTGCAACTAGAAAGCCAACTCAGAAATATAAACAACAATTTATCTGGATAAATGGTGCCATTTCAGTGTTGTTTTTTAAATATAATAGCGACATGATGTATGAAGGTAAAAATGAATGCCGTATATTGTATGATGTCAGCTATACTGTGTTTGACATTCCAAATTACATATACATATATGTTTTGGAATTTTCTATTACTAGCAATGCAATCTGAAATTATTTCCTTGTGCATGATCATGCAGTTGTTCAAGTTTTTCAAACATGACTCTGTCCTTCTGCGTATTAAAGGAATATTGTGTAACAGTGTTTCTTTTTTGGTCATCTCATCACATTATAACACGCTGTACATATTTCCATAGGAATAAGAACAGTTTATAAATGAAGGCCCCAAATATAAAAGAATAGTGTAAAGTTATAATTGTTATAATAATGACTTATTATTATTATTATTATTATTATTATTATTATTATAACAATAATTATTATGACTGCTGCTGTTATTATATACATACATAATCTGCAATATACTCGTAGTAGCCAAGTGGCCTCTGTGTGCGTGCATGCGTATGGCTTTGATACGCAGAAAACATGCTTATGTATTTTGGATGAAGGATGAACACTGCAAAAAAAAAGTTGATAGGACTATTATTTTTGGAGACTTTAGCGATTTTAGCTAACCAATAAACAATGGATGTTGTGCTGCAATGCACCATGGGAGTTCGGGGTTTTGGGGTTTCAAATGTTGTTATTGTGGTTTGTACTAGTTTAACAGTGTTGTTAGTGTTATTGATTTATTGTGTTTTTGTAGTTCAACTGGTTTAGTCAGTTTAATTGTCATATTGCCGGTACTATGAGTGAAAACTGTAGCGCATTTGATGTCTTCTGCCACCATCTCTGTTCATGTCTAAAAATAAAAGCACCTCCTTGTGACAGAATGCAGAAAAGACAAAAAGCTCTCTGTGTGTGTGTGTTTAACTTTAATCATGGACAAACTGGGGAGAGCTGACATTTGCCATTTGGTATTATATATTTTGGGTCAAGGATGAATGTTGCAAAAATGGAACATTGATAGGACTAATATTTTTGAAGTAACTATGGCTATTACCTTATGTTGGTAATTACATTCTGTACTAACACACCATTCCAGCAGGGGGTGGTAAATCATCTTTATACTGAAAGTGTGCGCGCATGCCTGCGTGCGTGATTTTATTTAGTAAGTTCAATGTAAGTGCATAATATAATTAAAAATATGTTAAAACTACATGGATGACACAAGAAAGTGAAAAAAAACTTATTTCCGTTGTGGTCCATTTAAAAATCAAATGTCAAAACACTGGTAAAAAAAACAATAATAAAAAAATAAAAATAAAATAATAATAGCGGGTATATGATAACAAGAACCTTAACAATTGATAAATACATTAAGACAGTAAATTAACATTAACAAAATACATAATTAACAGGAAAAAAGGGTTGAGTTCTTCTAAAAACTGTTGAGGTCTAAGGTTCTAAAAACATTCTGGACTCACACCATTCCAACTCATTCTAAAGACTTTGCATAATTTATTACCGCCGTTGAAAATGTCAGCTACCTATTTTATAAACACTACCTAGTCATATATAATTATATATACAACAGTAGTTAATATGAGTTTTAAATAATATTATCCTGGTGGATTGAGCTCCCGGACTTATGCCGCGTTAACACCGCATGACACGCAACACCACAAATTTGCATCTCTCACCTGGCGATGGATGTGCCACCATTGCCCGGTGTGTCGCTCTGCTTTCGCTGCGAAAATTCGCCCCAATGCGTCATCAAATAGGAGGAGCTTCCATTCCGCTCATTGTCAAGTCAACATGCCAGACCTTGATCACACGGAGTGAGTTGCTGTGCTCTATTTGTTGTGGAAAGCTGACAAACGGCGCCAACGGCGCCATCCCTGGGTTCACAGCATCCTCATGAGACGTTTCCAATTCTGGGAGTTTAATTATTTGCTGCAGGAGCTGCGTCTGGATGACGGCCGCTATCAGCAGTACTTGCGCCTCTCCAGGACCCAGTTTGAGGACCTCCTGTCCCGTTCATATGCGCACATGTGAACAATTAAAAAAAAAAAAAAAACTGGCTGCCGCTGCAGTTCCCTCGCTCTCCTCTCCAACTCTGTCATAATTGTGTTATAAACCAGTCACCATTTGGTTTATTATACATCTGTGTAGTTAATAAAATTATCTCACGGACAATTCTTCACGCGCGCATGTGGAAAAAAACTGGCTGCTGCCGCTGCTGCAGTGCTGCTGCTCGCTCTCCCATCCAACTCTGTCATAATTGTGAAATAAAGGACAAAAGGGACAAGTCCTGCTCACAGGCTGGCTGCCAGAGACAGGACATGTCCACATCAAGTATAAACTCCAGACATCCCCATGTCACTACATATCCAGTCCCTGATTGGTCATCGCAACGCGACAAGATGAAAAAGTTCAGATTTTTCAACTTGGGGAGGAGGGCAATGCCACGCGACATCACGCCACAAACGTGCCAATCGCTCAAAATCGCTTCATTCGCGTCGCTTCATTCGCGTCGCTTCATTCGCGTCCATGGTGTCGCATTGCGTGGCTTGGACTTTTGTGGCGCCACAATGCATCCTTCCAAAGGGATTACATGGCATCCTGTCGCCGCCGTCACTTGCGTGTCGTCCAGTGTGAACGCGGCATTAGACTCTGTGTATATTGAGCGCTTGCACAGAAAAGCACGGCCCATCTGCAAGGATAACATCCACCTGGGACATTCCCTGTTTGTTCCTCTGCTGTTGGGTAAGAGGTACCACACTATAAGGACACAGACTAATAGGCTAAGGAACAGCTTTTGCCCCAGAGCTGTGGCCCCCATCACTCCACTCCGTCCCCCTCCCACAAACACAGACATTCAGTAACGGATGTCAACATGTGCAATAAATAATACAGTCTGTTTACATATCTAAAACTATCCTCCCTCACTAAGCATGAAGCACCTTAATACGTTATTAAGCACCTTTTTGCACTGTCACACTTTTTTTTGTATTTAAGGATGTCTGCCATCTTGTAAAGTTGTTCGTTGTTTTTAAAGCTGTTGTTATTGTGTTTTTTTGTGTATAGCTGTTTGAAAAGTGCCACCAGAATTTATAGCAGAAATACGACAATAAACATCTGTTGTATTCTATAATATAATATAATATAATATATTGCTATTGAGGTCATTTCTGAGAGCAAATACTGGTGCCACACGCCACTACATCCATCACGCTATGGAACTGTCTTGGGTCCTTGACATCATAATTACTATGTTGCATAAAAACAAAAACAATTAATTAATTAAATGGCTTTAATGTTCATGGGTTTATTCATCTTTTTTTTTGTAAAAATACAGATACAAAGTGTGGTCACTAATATATTTAGGATTAGTCTACTCAAAACTACACTACAACTACTTATTGTAGTGCTCCGCTCAAATTAATTAAGTTGTGCAAATTGGTTGGATTTCTTTCTCTTTTTTTACTTTTCGTGGTTCCAGTGACTTTAGTGGAGCTTCATCCTCCTGAGATCTAGAAAATAAAAGTGTTTCCGAAAAAAAAAAAGACATCAAACCTTTATTGGAAAACAGCCTTGAGTCGTTCCTGTGTTCATTTTCATTATGAAGAGTATAAATGGTACTGTGTTGGACAAAAATAAGCACAGTCTCTTTAATCACAGCCACAGAAGCCTATAAACAGACATGCATGTAACTAGTTAACTGGTGCTCCTGGTACTTGAGCACAAAATACAGTAAATAAATAAATAAATAAAATAAAATTTAAAATGATGTGCAGCTAATAAGGAAGGGAACTGCTTTAGCAATGATGACAGATTGTTGGAAAAGTGCTTCCTTCCATGTTTTCTGCTGCACATCTTTTATTTGTAGTATGCATGAGCACCACTTATGTACAGGGGTGCCTACGGTGCATCCGGAAAGTATTCACAGCACTTCACTTTTCCCACATTTTATTATGTTACAGCCTTATTGCAAAACAGAGTAAATTCATTTTTCTCTTCAGAATTCTACTCACAACACCCCATAATGGCAATATGAATTTTTTTTTTTTTTTTTTTGTTGTTGCTGACTTATTAATAAAAAAAAGTAAGAAATCACATGTACATAAGTATTCATAGCATTTGACAGCATTTGCTCAGCACTTTGTTGATGCACCTTTGACAGCAATTGCAGCCTCTTCTTGAATATGATGCCACAAGCTTGGTGCATCTACAGTATCTTGTGCACACACTCAAAAAAACCAACATGGGTGTTGTTGCTTTTTATGTTACATGAACGTACGTCTAACATGTAGCGTCTACGATATAGAATCGAGTTTTATGTGTGAACACATTCAAATCATGTAGTTTCAACATAACATGTAACAACATAAAATATAACTTGCTCAGTGAACATGATAAAATTATGGAAAGTGTTTCCACCAAAGTAAAATGTGTTAACGTAGCCAGAAACAATTTTGCTGAGTGGCCTAAATATAAATTTGTTGGGTCAACATGATGAATTTGCGTTACTGTTACCTGTTCAGGCCAACTAGATTTGTAAGGGTAAACGTAAAAAAACAAAACAAAAACAACAACAACAACAACAACAACAACAAAAAAAAAAACAGTAAGGCCCTTTGGCTGCTCGCTTGTCTGCACTCGAGGTCATCACAGCAAATCCAAGGTGGCTCTGCATAAATTGTGCTGATCCAACACAACAAAGTTAAGTTGACATGTAATTGTGAATGGCCAAAGGAAATTATATCAGTGTGTTACATTTACCCTTACAGGGCAGGGGTGATGGCCAAATGGTTCGTGCACTTGGTTTCAGTTTGGAAGTTTCCCAGTTCAAACCCCACCCTTACCACATTTCTCCAAATAATGTGGAGTTGCATCAGGAAGGGCATCTGGTGTAAAACCTGTGCCAATTCAACATGAAGATCCACTTCAGATTTGCTGCAGCCATGAGCGCATACAAAGGAACAGCTGAAGGGATATACCTTTTATTTTTGTTACATTTCCCCTTACAAATCTAGTTAGCCTGAACAGTGGTAATTGAGTAAACAGTAACACAAATTCATCCTGTTGACCCAACAAATTTACATTTAGGTCTACATTTACTTTTACAAATCAAGTTGGCCTGAACCATTGTAATTAGGTAACAGTAATGCAAATTCATCATGTTGGCCCAACAAATTTACACTTAGGTCACTCAGCAAAATTGTTTCTAGCTAAGTTAATGCATTTTACTTGGATGGAAATACCTTACATAATTTTATTATGTTCACTGAGCAAGTTATTTTTTGAGTGAAGACTTGAGGCTGTAATTGCTGCCAAAGCTGCATCAACAAATTATTGAGCAAAGACTGTGAATACTTATGTACATGTGATTTCTTAGGTTTTTATTTTTTATAAATTTGCAAAAAAAAAAAAACCCCCAAAAAACCCCAACATTTTTTCATGCTCTCATTATGGGGTGTTGTGAGTAGAATTTTGAGGGGAAAAATGAATTTACTCGACTTTGCAATAAGGCTTTAACATAACAAAATGTTGTGAATGCACTGTGAATACTTTCCACATGCACTGTATTTATCCATTAGAAATGTTAAATATAAATGTTCAGAAAAATATGTAAATTACCAAAGCCCTCTGTGACTCTCAAGAGGTGGTGACAGGCTTGAGGGTGACAAGCAGTTGCCGTTTTTCGACTGACAGGCATTACAGGGGTGTGGCCAGCTCGTTGTTACTTGGCATTATTGTCCACAATATTTAATGACTGACACAGAAGATGTGGAAACCTGACGCTGTCACTGAGCTTTTCCTCCATGCTTGACCGATGGACAGAAACAAAGAATGATTTGTTTCAGTCCAAAATGTTTCACTCACTCACTCAGTCACTCACCCATCCACGCAATCAAATCTTCGCTCGTTCTCACATTCCCACCGTTAAACTGACCTCTCATCAGGAGGAGGGTGCGCTGGCAGGAGTGTGTGTCTCTCACATGACGGAGTGCACGCGTGTATGTGCGAACAGGTGATCCAACCAGCGTGCGCGTGTGTGGCCAGATGAAATGGTCACGTGTATTCATAATGGCTGAATGAGCATGGCGTGTGCATGTGCCTGCGTGCGTAGAAGAGGTGATCAAAGCAGTGTGTGACTGGGTGGCTGAAATGTTTGTATGTGTGTTCATAATGGCTGTACGAGCTGCTCCACACATACACGTGCGTGCGAACACAGGAGCTGTCCATCCAGAGAGCGCACAAAAAGGCTGACAACTGTCAGTGATCACCTGCTTGTGCACAGTCTGGCGAAAAAATCCCTTTAGGCGTTTCATCAGTATATACTTGCATTGCTAGATTTTATTTGTCCGGCTGGACTCTGTAACTGCTGTTGAACTGTGCTGGCAGTGCGCCAACTTCCCACATGTGCGCAGCATTCTTCAGATGCGGCCAGCAAACTTTTTCTTCTCTTTTTTTAACTCTTTTCTTGTGGCCATTTTACTTGATACGCATCTTAACACAACTGTAGTTGGATTATCGGTGTGGGACGGCGTTTCACATGAGATTTATTAATGCCAGAGGTGGATTAATTTTTTTCAATTTATTTTCATTTATGTAGCGCCAAGCATAACAGAGTTGCCTCAAGGCGCTTCACACAAGTAAGGTCTAACCTTACTAACCCCCAGAGCAGCAGTGGTAAGGAAGAATCCTCAAGCAGACCAGACTTAAAGGGGTGACCCTCTGCTTGGGCCATGCTACAAACATAAATTACAGAACAAAGGATTATGCATTTGTGAAGACATCAATGTTGCACACAGTGCAGCCGGGTGTAAAGGGAATACATGTATTACAGTGGTAACATCCATTCAGGTGCATTGCAGGGAGCTGCACTGAGCCTCTGATGTGCACAGAGTGCCACATACATGTTATTAAATAACATTTCCTTCGCTCTCCCTGGCAGGGGTCCAGTGGAGGTGGACAAATGTGGCACAACATGCCGGCAGGCTTTGCTGTGACCGATCGATCTCAGAGCTCAATCAACCACGATCAGATAGTTTCAGATGCTGTTATGATGCTGTCAGAATAGGTAGATTGAGTTTAGATGATGCACAGACTGCATATAGGCTGCCGTCAGATGTGCCTCCCATCTCGATGGCGCCAAGAGTGTTCTGAACTGTGCAACACATTTGGGACAGCTGAGCAAATGGGACCAAATATGTAGACTGCTCATAGACTGACATCCATTGGTCTTCAGACTGCACCTCAATATTTCCCGATTGTATTATTCTGACGCCATTCGGCCTCAATTGACATATGTGTGATGGAGGTATTGGCATGTGAACATCTCCGTATGATGCCTTGTAAATCACCTCAGAGGTATTATGTGGTTAAAAAAGCAGGATTTTTAGATTTAGAAGTGTTTATTTCTTGCAACTTTTACAAAATCTAAAAGAAAAAAAAATGCGAAACAGATTTACAAAGAACTACACCTGTTTCGGCACGTGTCCATTTTGGATTATTTTGATCGACCAACCAAGATATGTCACGCTGACACTGTGCCACCTTCAGAAATCATGTGCAACATTATCAATGTCGATCACCTGTCACCACCTCTTGTTACGCAAAATAGTGTCAAGTGGGGTGGGTAATTACCTCCTCCAGCTTTGTTGGTGGAGGTTATGTTTTCTCCTGTTTGTTTGTCTGTTTGTGAAGAGCCTGGAGCCCACAATTTTTCATATACCGTATCATTATGACAGTTTTAGTGAAGATTCATATCCTGACAGACAAGAACCAATTCAATTTTCAAGGTCATAGGTCAAAAGTTAAAGTCAAGAAAAATCTTGGAAAATTGGAAAAATCTGAAAAATCCATTACAACACTGAACAAATTTTCAAAAATTCCTAACTGTCAAAAAAATTCAAATTTAACATTTCAAAAATCTAGTATCTTTTATCGACTGACTGATCGATTGATCCAGATCTGATCCAGATTACAGATTTTGTGGCCATTTAAATTTAACATTGAAAACCCCATTTAATATATCTTTACATTATATCTTAATCAAACGTGCCCCAATCACACTCATATTTGAAAGTAAAGTGCAGACTGCACTCACTATCACGTGACAAAGTTTGTTCCTGATCTGATTCGGATTGTGGACATTTGAATTTAACATTGAAAAGCCCATTTGGTGTACATTTTGCATTATATCTTAGTAAAAGGTGCCTCAATCACTTATTTTCCTGTTATGGATTTACCTACATCACCAAAACTGGTTCCAATTTTTGCCAAAAAGCAATGACAAATTGTGCATAGGAGAGATTTCTGTGAAAATGATCTGAAAAACAATTTAGAAACCAAAAAAGTAAAAAAAACAACAACAAAAAAAAAGCCTAATGACACCACAAAAAACTTTGATGCAAGTGCACAAACAAAATACATACTCCTGACATTTGATCACATCTAATTTAGCTTATGAAAAGCCACTTCAAACAGGACTTTGACCTTTAAAAATTTTCCAAGGTAAAAGTTTGTGGAATTGAAAACTAGTGCTGGCGGAGGTTTGCGCTCTACGAGCACAGTGCTGTAGTTTACATATTTTTCAGAACATTTAGATTTCTATTAAATAAATAGTTTACAATTAATAATTTCATTTATGTTTATTGATTATATTTATATTTAGCAATTATATTTTCATTTACATTTAATATTTACATTTATCTTGAATTTATATTTGATTCTAAGAAAATTGTGCTGAATAGTAAAAAAGACACACCACAGATTTTATAAAAAGTGCCCCGTGTAAGATGTAAGTTTTAAAATTATTCTGACCCAGAAAAAGAACAGTTCTTAGATCAAACTGAAGGCCCAAGAGTGTCATGATTTTGATGTCCAAAATAATTACACTTTTGACCACAACTGTAAGTAACTTTAGCGTTTTCTTACTTTAATTTGCCCATGTTAACTTTCTGTGACTGAAGCTACTATTTACAGTGGCTTGCAAAAGTATTCAGCCCCTTGGTATTTCACACATTTTAATTTGTTTATGGTGTTTCAAATACAAAATGTAAATCAAGCTTCTCAATATAAAAATTTCTAAAATTATCTTCCTTAGACTCAAACTGAAAACAAATCTTTACAACTTGATATAAATTAATCAAAATATAAAAGCCAAGATGATGGGTTGCATAAGTAATGGACCCCTTTGGTATAATACCCGTAAATAATCAGTTTTATTGCCAGTTTTCTTCAGACAAGTCAGGGGATAGATACATGAACATTTCCAAGTCACTGAATATGTCTTGAACTTTATTTATTATTTATTCAGTTCTCAAAAACTGAGTGACTGCAAGAAGGAGAAAAGTGAGGAAAGCCATCAAGACACACAGACAGCCCAGAAAAAGTTTTAGACTTCTGTGGCTGTGATTGAAGAAATTGTGCACAGTGCAAATTCTGCGTTTTGTATCTCCATAGGGTCTTCTTTCACTAAAACATCAAATCCAGGCTTGCATCTCAGATGTACCTTCTGGCAAATTGTAGGTGAACTTTCAGGTCTTCTTTTTAAGAAAACCCTCCTCTGCTCCACTTCATCATGAAGCTGTATAACGGGATACAAAATCCAACACTTGCACTGTGCACAATTTCTCCAATTACAGCCACAGAAGCCTGTAACTTCTTCTGGGTTGTCTGGGTGTCTTTGCTCACTTTTCTCCTTCTTGCACAGTCACTTAGTTTTTCAGAACTGCCTACTCCACACAGATTTACCATAGAGTGCCATACTGTTTGTATTTCTTCATAACTGATGTAAATAATTCATAACTGATGTAAATAAAGTTCAAGACATATTCAGTGACTTGTAAATGTTCATGTATCCATCCCCTGACTTGTCTGAAGAAAACTGACA